>NW_022326563.1:0-2315 GCF_002776525.5 Piliocolobus tephrosceles | reverse complement strand
CATGGTTGGTGCAGAAATGATTCTGAGTGAGCAGGTAGAAGTCTCACCTCCTACTGTGTCCAGAGTTGGTTGCTTCTGGTGGGTTCTTGGTCTCGCTGACTTCAAGAATGAAGCCCCAGACCTTCGCAGTAATTGTTACAGCTCTTAAAGATGGTGTGTACAGAATTTGTTCCTTCAGATGTGTCTGGAGTTTCTCCCTTCTGGTGGGTTCGTGGTGTTGCGGACTTCAAGAATGAAGCCACAGAGCTTCGTGGCGAGTGTTACAGCTGTTAAAGGTGGTGCAGACCCAAACAGTCAGCAGCAGCAAGATTTATTATGAAGAGGGAATGAACAAAGCTTCCACAGCTGGAAGGGAACCCAAGCAGGTTGTTTATTCCATTATTTATCCCCGCCCATGCGTTGCAGATCGGTCCATTTTGCAGAGCACTGATTGGTGCATTTTACAGAGTGCTGATCAGTCCATTTTACAGAGTGGTGCTTAGTGCATTTACAATCCTTTAGGTAGACACAGCTCTGATTTGTACATTTTTACAGAGTGCTGATTGATGCATTTACAATCCTTTAACTAGACAAAAAAGTTCTCCAAGTCCCCAATCGCCCCAGGAAGTCCAGCTGGCTTCACCTCTCAATCCTCCCTCTAAACAGGACATCCTAACTGCTGTTGGGAATTGGGCGATGTCCACTCTAGACACTTCTTGCTGGATAGGGGTGAACAAGGGGCCCTGCAGTTGTAGTGTCCTTCAGAGGGGAACTCTTTAGGCCAAAGGGCCAGCGGGTCGGTCCAAGGGTCCTTGGTACAAGTTGTTAGTCGTGCACACTTGGAGTTCCATTTGTAAGACCATCTGTAGCTTGATGGTCTCAATCCTAGAGGAAACAAATTTACAAGGAGGTTAAAAATACAGGGCCCAAAGGTGAGTAATAGCAAGATGGTTGTCACGGGCCTAGAAAGGGGAGAAGCCATGTTGCCCAACTCCAGAGGTTGGCATAAGAGTTAGAAAGACATTGTCTGATTTCAGAAGCCTTTTCCTGTAAACGTCGAGTGGCATGTCGTACTATCCCTGACTGGTTAGTGTAAAAACAATACTCTCCCCCTAAAAAGGTGCAGAGCCCTCCTTTCTCAGCAGTGAGGAGGTCAAGGTCTCAGCGGTTTTGGAGAGTCACTGCTGCCAAATAGTCTATTTGGGATTGTTGAGTAAGGATAGATTTCGTTATTTCTTGCAAACTGTCTGAGAAATCCTTTGAGAGTGTGTGGTAGTAGGATAATGAAGTAGATAAACTGGCTATTCTGGTTCCTGTAGCAGTAGCCATTCCTAACCCTATTATATAGGGGTATTAGTTGTATGGCTCTGTGCTGACAGACTTGAGTTTTGAGGGGCACTGATAGGGTCTGATTTCCTGGGACAATGTTAATGTTGGGACTTAGGAAGACTAAGGTGCAGGTGCCTGTCCACTTAGTGGGGAGGCAGATATAGGTTGACATTAAACAGAAGAAGAATATGCCTTGCTGGGTAGTCAGAACAGGGCGTGTATGTTAAAAAGGTGTGTGAGTTTGTTGTTTTCATTTTCCCATACTCCTAGAGGACTTGCCAAGGTAAATCCAGTGAGTGTCTGGAAAGGGGTGTTGGGAGCAAACTGAGTGGCTCTCTGTGTTCTGTTTTCCCATTGGAGAAAAAACCATTTTGTACCTATTAGGAACCATTCAAGAGAGTGCCTGAAAGATGGGATGAGATGGGATAAAAGATTGGTGCGTTCTTACAGAGTGCTGATTGGTGCATTTCCTATCTGCTAGCTAGGAAGAAATGTTCTCCAGTCCCCACTCGACCAGGAAGTCCAGCTGGCTTCACCAGTCACTGCTTTTTGTTTGTTTGTTTTTGAGATGGAGTCTTGCTCTGACTCCCAGGCTGGAGTGCAGTGGTGCGATCTCGGCTCACTGCTACCTCCATCTCCCGGGTTCAAGCAACTCTCCCCCCGAATAGCTGGGATTACAGGTGCTCACCATCACTCCAGTCTAACTTTTGTATTTTTAGTAGAGACAGACTGGTCTCAAACTCCTGACCTCAGGTGATCCGCCCACCTCGGCCTTCCAAAGTGCTGGGATTACAAGCATGAGCTTCTGCACCTGGCCACATCCTGCTTAAGAAGGCTGGTGCTAACTGCTGTGGGAAGAGCTGGAGCCTGGCCACAGTAGCTTCCCTGCCCTATCCAAACAGGTAATCTCTTCCAGGCTTTTGTGAGATTGATGATTGTGTGAATGAATTATTACACATGGCAACCTTGTGTAAAGTTCTCTTACATAAGAGTATCATCGGCATTTT
>NW_022326562.1:0-1111 GCF_002776525.5 Piliocolobus tephrosceles | reverse complement strand
CATGGTTGGTGCAGAAATGATTCTGAGTGAGCAGGTAGAAGTCTCACGTCCTGCTTTTTGTTGTTGTTTTTGAGACAGTCGTGCTGTGTCACCGAGGCTAGAGTGCAGTGGTGCGATCTCGGCTCACTGCAATCTCTGTCTCCTCGATTCAAGCAATTCTGCCTCAGCCTCCCGAGTAGCTGGGATTACAGGCGCCCACTGCGACTTCCAGGTAATTTTTATATTGTTAGTAGAGACAGGCTGGTCTCAAACCCCTGATCTCAGGTGATCCACCCACCTCGGCCTTCCGAAGTGCTGGGATTACAGGCATGAACTACCAGCCTGGCTACGTGCTGCTTAAGAAGGCTGGTGTTATCTACAGTGGGAGGAGTTGGAGCCTGGCCACAGTAGCTTTCCTGCCATAAGCAAATAGGAAATCCATTCCAGGCTTTTGTGAGACTGAGGATTGTGTGACTGAATTATTAATCACCGCACCCTTGTGCAAAGTTCTCTGTTTGGTAACAGCATCATTAGAGTTTCTGCTTGTTCACCATGACTCAACAAATTTAACACACCCAAAAGTTGGAAAGTAGGCAGGGAGAGAGAAAGGAAAGAAAGAAGAGTTGGGGGAGGGAGGGAAAGAAGCCTGGCCAACATGGTCAAACCCCCTCTCTACTAAAACTACAAAAATTAGCCAGGCACGGTGGCACATGTCTGTCATCCCAGCTACTTGGGAGGCTGAAACAGGAGAATTGCTTGAACCTGGGAGGCGGAGGTTGCAGTGAGCCAATTGTGCCACTGCACTCCAGCCTGGGCGAGAGAGTGAGACCCTGTCTCAAAAAAGGAGAAAGAACGAAAAAGAGAAGAGAGAAGAGAGAGAGACAGAGAAAAGAAAGAGACGAAGCAAAGCAAAGAAGGAATTAAAAACAGCGGCTTTCTGTCCCTGTGATGGTTTCCTCTGTGAAATGGAGTCTAGGGAGGAGAGGTGAGAAGCAGTGTTTCCATTTTAAAAGTTGCAATTGCAGGTTCAATGCAGAGATGGTCAAATCCTGAGCTGATTAGAGTCAGCTATAACTAGTTGGTAAGCAGCAATCTAGGGAACATGATACAGGCCTGTGCCATGCTGTGACAC
>NW_022326561.1:0-1095 GCF_002776525.5 Piliocolobus tephrosceles | reverse complement strand
CATGGTTGGTGCAGAAATGATTCTGAGTGAGCAGGTAGAAGTCTCACATCCTGCTTTTTGTTGTTGTTTTTGATACCATCTTGCTCTGTCGCCGAGGCTGGAGTCCAGTGGTGCAATCTCAGCTCACTGCAGCCTCGGTCTCTTGAGTTCAAGCAGTTCTTCTGCCTCAGCCTCCCGAGTATTTGGGATTCCAGGTGCCCACTGCGACTCCTGGCTAATTTTTATATTGTTAGTAGAGACAGGCTGATCTCAAACTCCTGACCTCAGGTGATCCGCCCACCTCGGCCTTCCAAAGTTCTGGTATTATAGGCATGAGCTAAGAGCCCGGCCACATGCTGCTTGAGAATGCTGGTGCTATCTTAAGTGGGAGGGGTTGGAGCCTGGCCACAGTAGCTTTCCTGCCATAAGCAAAGAGGAAATCCATCCCAGGCTTTTGTGAGATTGAGGATTATGTGAATAAATTATTAATCACGGCAACCTTGTGCAAAGTTCTCTCTTAGGTAACAGTATCATTGGAGTTTCTGCTTGTTCACCATGAGTCAACAAACTCAACACAGCTAAAAGTTGGAAAGTACAGAGGCAGAGAGAAAGGAAGGAAAGAAGAGTAGGGAGAGGGAGGGAAAGAAGCCTGGCCAACATGGTCAAACCCCCTCTCTACTAAAACTACAAAAATTAGCCAGGCACGGTGGCACAAGTCTGTAATCCCAGCTACTTGGGAGGCTGAGACAGGAGAATTGCTTGAACCTGGGAGGTAGAGGTTGCAGTGAGCCGAGATTGTGCCGCTGCACTCCAGCCTGGGCAACAAAGTGAGACCCTGTCTCAAAAAAAAGAAAAGAGAAAAGAAAGGAAGGAAGGAGGGAGAGAAAGCAAAGCAAAGAAGGAAGAAAAAACAGCGGCTTTCTTTCCCTGTGATGGTTTCCTCTGTGAAATGGAGTCTAGGGAGGAGAGGTGAGAAGCAGTGTTTCCATTTTAAAAGTTGCAATTGCAGGTTCAATGCAGAGATGGTCAAATCCTGAGCTGATTAGAGTCAGCTGTAACTAGTTGGTAGGCAGCAATCTAGGGAACATGATACAGGCCTGTGCCATGCTGTGACAC
>NW_022326560.1:11543-22068 GCF_002776525.5 Piliocolobus tephrosceles | reverse complement strand
TCACGCAGGAGAAACTGATCCAGTACTGCCACTCCAAGGGCATCACCGTTACAGCCTACAGCCCCCTGGGCTCTCCGGATAGACCTTGGTGAGGCTTCCAAGCAGTGGATCCTTCTCTTGATAATCTTAAAAACATTATTTTATGTTTGGTAAATATTGGTATGAGACCATAAGTCACTCTAAAGAAAAACGTGTGTAAGGTAATGTGTTTGGTACAACCAAATGGGATGACAGTGGGAAAAATGAGAATTAAAAAGCAACAACAACAGCAATAACAAAAACATGGGCGATGTGTTTGACCCTCTGGGAATATTTCCAGTTCAGCCACCCAAGGATGAACCAGGCTTTGCAAAATGCTGAGGCTTCAGAGTCCGGGTGAAGGACCCAAGCTTCCAGGTCTTCCTGCCTGTCTCCCAGATGGAGAGGCTCTGATGATCAGTCTTGAGACCCTCATCGGAGTGGTGTCCATCTGTACATGGTAGCCATGGTGATTGTTCACATCAGCATCTTTCTGCCCCTAGGGCCAAGCCAGAGGACCCTTCCCTGCTGGAGGATCCCAAGATTAAGGAGATTGCTGCAAAGCACAAAAAAACCGTAGCCCAGGTACCATATTTTTATTTTTCTTGTTATCCAACAACTCTTTTCTCCAGTCTCAGGTTTCATTTCTTGTGTTGTCCTCAAGTAACTCCTTAAAGGGGAAGAACACAGGAGCTGAAGCCCTCTAAAGTGTTTCCTTCGAAGTCTGTTGGAACCTCCAGGAAACACAAGAGCTGTCACTGAAACAAAGATAGCTTCTGCCTCACAGCTTCCTGTTAGGCCCTACAGCCAAGTCGCAAAGCATGGCTTTGGAGTCTAGGGATGTGGTACAGATGCCAACTCTACCTCTGATCAGCCTTATGACACCCAAACTGCTTTCTTTATTTCTAAAAAATGAAGATCACAGGGTTGTCCCTAAGAGGAAGGGAGAGAATGAGGCAGGGAGCTGGCACAAGTCTAATAGCTGCGAAGGGCTCAGTCAGTGTCAGCGATTGTACCTGAAGCCACAGTGAGCTGCAGAGATGTTTTATTCTTCCTTTCCGTAAAAGGAGGGGTCATTGTAGCTGAGTGGAAACATCATGTCCCCTTTCCGCACAGGTTCTGATCCGTTTCCATATCCAGAGGAATGTGATTGTGATCCCCAAGTCTGTGACACCGGCACGCATTGTTGAGAACATTCAGGTAAGGTCCTGGCAGGTCGGCCCTGGTACTTCTCAGTGGGGTGGGGCAGAGGCAGATCCTCTCACCAGGATTCTCAGCTCATTCCTGCACTGTCTTTGGCCCCCTCCGTTCCCACCACTCTATCATTTTCCAGTCTAGGGTGCTAGGCTCAGTATACCTGAGATGAATGACCCATGGGCTTACGACATGCTGGGGACAGTGCCTGCTGAAGCCATGTCAGGTCTGAGCACAGCTGTGCCTCACACCACTGAGAAGACCCTCAGTTGCCCCTGAGCAGCTAAGCCCTGGGCCACCACATGAGCAGACTGTCCTGGCCTCCCTGCTCAACTTCTGGCAGCAGAGGAGATGTGAACTGTCCTTGGAGAGCTGTCTTCTAGAAGGGCGCATCATGGAGCACAGGGCCTGTGCACACCTGGGGCTTAGTGCCTGTGAGCCTGGTCTCTCTCCCCTGGAACACTGAGCACTTACAAATACTGCGGTCTTTGTGTAGAACTTCATTTAGAGAAAAATTTGTATCCCGTGGACATAACGGGAAAAACACCGGTGACAAGTTTGTGCTGCCAGAACTCCCTGCTAGAATGACTGACAGTCTCCAGCCGCAGCAGTAATGGCCTTACCGATGATGTACTGGAACTCCTATCTTTCCAGGTCTTTGACTTTAAGTTGAGTGATCAGGAGATGGCAACCATCCTCAGCTTCAACAGAAACTGGAGGGCCTGTAACGTGTTGCGGTAAGTGGCATGGAGTTAACTAGGAATATTGCCAGGAGTTTTTCTAAACTGGTAGAGAGTTAGTTAAAAGGATTAGAAGGCTGCTGGGACTACTTGTGTCTTCAAATACAATTTTGGGGCAATTCTGAAACTTAAAATTGGGGTGCCTGGGAATCACTGTGATGGACACATCTCTAATTGCTGCTTATTGTCTGAACTTCTGGATGTAGAGCTAGAATTGTAACAGAAGGTGTGTTGTCGATAGGCAGGAGGCGAGCATTCATTTCTTCATGCAATCAATGAATATCCAGTGGTCCTCTATGTGCCAGGCATTTTCTAGATGCTTGGGTTATCATACTATGCAAAGCTGCTGCTTCCACGTGCTTAGGGAGGGAGGGAAGAAGACAGAATAGAAATAAATCAACCCAAAATTTATGTGTCAGACAGTAACAAATGCTAGACAGAAAAATAAAGTAGGGCAAAGTGGATAGGAAGTGGTAGGTGGTAGTGGGACGGATCCTTTATACGGGGTGGGTCAAGGGAGGCTTTGCTGTGAGGGATATGCCGTATGCATATTTGGGGAAGTGCATTCTTGGCAGTGATAACAGCAGGTGCCAAGGCCCTGAGGTAGGTTTGTGTTTAGAGCATTCAAGCAAGAAGGCCGGGGAAGCTGGATTAAATAATCTCCAAATTCCTCTCAAAGGTGGTGGTGGTAACTCTACTTTAAATCGTAGATAAGTGGTTGAAAGAAAGTTTTCACTCTGGCTAGGTAGGAATCCTAAATCATCTCTTTACAATCAATACTTTCTGATTAATGTATCTAATTAAATATATGAAAGAGAGTTGTCTGCCATTTATTACTGTGAGGTCTGCAATTCGATGACAATTTGAATTTCTTCCAATGTTTCTATAGCCAAAATGATTTTTCAGCTTTTAGAAATGGTTTCAGTATCTCAAGCGTAGCTTGCTTGTCATGATATTCTGTATCTATCCTGCCCACCTTTAGTATCACAGCAGCCTTTCGTCATCTTACAATGGCTTCCTTTTATCAGTGCTTAACAAAGTAGCAGCTGCTTAGTGTAAAAAGGAAGGGGGAACATCAAATGGCACTCTCCCCCAAACTGAACCGCTGACCTTCCAATGAACATCTTTTCCGGCGGAGGCAATGGCTTGGTGGCTCAGGAGTAAGTCCACCTGGCCTCAAATTCAACTCTAACACTGGTTTCGTAGCTGTGTGACACTGGATAAATTTCCTAGTTTTTCCAAGTTGGTTTCTTTACCTATAAATTAGGATGATAATACTCATCGCAGCTAACATCAATTGAACCTTAGCTGAGAATGTGCCAGTGTCCTGAGGCCTTTATTGGTGCAATTATCTCATTTAATACTCGTAATAATCCCCAAGCTGTCAATTGTGCTGGTGTTTCCTACCTCATGATGTTGTGACAGTGGATTGGGACAGGACTTGTCAGTTGCCTCACCTGACACCAGGCTGACCATGAGTTGTCATTCCGAGTTGTTTCCTGTGCCCTGGTCACTGTCTGTCCTCCTTCCTAGCAAAGCCCTCATATCGGTTTGAGGGAAGGTCAAGGTGTGAGCACCCTTCTTGTGTTCTTGCAGGGTGGAGGCTGAGAGAGCACAAATACCATAGAGTCCACCAAGAAGAGTACCTTCTGAACCAGAGCTGTTGCTTTGATGGAACACAGTTTCTCTATTTTTTTGTTTCTGCAGATCCTCTCATTTGGAGGACTATCCCTTCGATGCAGAATATTGAGGTTGAGTCTCCTGATGACATTACACAGGGGATTCTCTTTCTTCGCTGAAGTGTGGCTGTCTCCATCAAGTTCTATTTTAGCCAAGCTTATCCGAGATCACAGTGAACTTCATCCTGTTGTAGACCAGAATCGAGGTGCTGTTTTAGACATGTATTTCTGTATATTCAACTAGGATCAGAATATCACAGAAAAACATGGCTTGAATAAGCAAATGACAATTTTTTCCACTTATCTGATCTGAACAAATGTTTGTTAAGCACAAGAACTCTGCTAACACTGAGGATGTAAAGATCAATAATCAAAAAATAATGATGGTAACCAACATGGATTGAGAGAGGACTATGCGCCCACACAATGTGAAGTGTTTTCCTGTGGGTGAAGTCACTGAATCCTCAAAATGACCCCACTGAGGTAGATACTATTAACATCTTAGGAGGGAGAGAGGAGGAACTTGTTCAAGGCTCCCCAGGTAATAAGTGACTGAACCAAGTTTCAAAGGCAGGCAGGCTCTGGGAGAGCTCACAGCGATCGATGGTCATCCTCTTCCTCCTGAGTCTTTTCCTGCCACCTTTCCTCCTTGCCTGTCTCCACTCATTCCCTGTCTTGCTCTCCCACCTTGTCTTCAATACACCATCATGCCAAAGAGTCAATGGCACAGCCTGAAAACTCCACAAAGATGCTACTGTTCACTGACAGAGATGTGACATTTCCTTGGGAAGTAGGGTGGAAATACAATAAAGATGCTTACTATTGCCATTAACCTGGAACATTTCTGTTTGTCCTATAATAATCGCTTCTTATGAAATATTCCAGCTATATAGAAATGTACAGAAAATAAAGTAATGAACCTCTGGTCGCCCACATTATAGTGCTAACAAGTGTTAGCCGGGTGTAGTGGTGTGCACCTTAGTCCCAGCTACTAGAGAGACTGAGGTGGGAGGGTCGCTTGAACGCGGGAGGTGGAGTTTGCAGTGAGCCAGACTTGCACCACTGCACACCAGCCTGGGTGACAGAGAGAGACTCTGTCTCAAAACAAAAAAGCAAAAAACAAATGCTAACATTTTGCCATATTGTCTCCAAACCTTTAAAAAAAAAATTAAAGAAATTAGGTGTTACCAATATGGTCGAGGACCACTTTGTGCACGTCCCGATCCCCATTCCCCTGACTCTTGCTCCAGCAGCAAATGCCTATCCTAAATTGGTGAGTCCCCTCACCCTCTGATTGGGGCTGGGGGGTACACCTACATTCCCAGGCTTCCTTGCTATGTTATAACTTCCCCTGGGTTTGCTCAGTGAGAGGTACTGTTAGGAGCTTGAAGGGCTGGAGAAGGGAAGAGCCAGGCATTTCTCTCTCCCTCTCTCCCTGTCTCTTGACCTCAGTGGCGTCTCCAGTAGAAGGCACATTCCTCTGTGGGCCCAGCTTTTTCCAGGCAGCCTCCACCTTGATTCTATCTCCTACCAGACAAAGCTTCTGGGTTGAGGGAGCAGCACTCTCTCTTTGTCCTTCTTCCTTAGGAGCGAGGATGTCTTCCTGCTGCTGCTAAACTGAGTTGCCTCATCTCCTTTCCATAGCCCAGCTATTCCATCACGTGTAACTGATCGCCTATTATAACCAATTATTTGAATAAAACATCCAATGTGTAAATATCTTAGCACAGTTTCTTTTCTTCTGGCTAGACTTTTGCCTGGTATACTTCCCATCCACATTTTTGTATTTTTAGTATATATGTTCACATCCATACACAATGTCATAGACGGGGTGCTTTTAAAATGTATATAGAGGCATGCCCATGATGGCTGAATAGGAACAGCTCCAGCCTCCAGCTCCCAGTATGAGTGACACAGAATACGGGTGATTCTGCATTTTCAACTGAGGTACTGGGTTCATATCACTGGGTCATGTCGGACAGTTGGTTCTGGTCTGCGGGTGCAGCCTGACCAACAACAGCTGAAGCAGGGCGAGGCATCGCCTAACCTGGCAAGCGCAAAGGGGAAGCGAATTCCTTTTCCTAGCCAAAGGAAATTGAGACACAAAACACCTGGAAAATCAGGTAACTCCCACCCTAATACTGCGCTTTACCAAGGGTCTTAGCAAACGGCACACCAGGAGATTACATCCCACCCCTGGCCCAGAGGGTCCCACTCCCACGGAACCTCCCTCGTTGCTAGCACAGCAGTCAGATCTAACTGCAAGATGGCAGCAAGGCTTGCGGAGGGGCACCTGCCATTGCTGAGACTTATGTAGGTAAACAAAGCCACCAGGAAGCTCGAATTGGGTGGAGTCCACCACAGCTCAAGGAGGCTGGCCTGCTTCTGTAGACTCCTCCTCTGGGGACAGGTCATAGCTAAACAAAAAGCAGCAGAAACCTTGGCAGAGGTAAATGCCCCGTCTGATAGCTTTGAAGAGAGCAGTGGATCTCCCAGCATGGAGGTTGAGATCTGAGAACAGACAGTCTGCTCAAGTGGGTCCCTGACCCCTGAGTAGCCTAACTAGGAGACATCCCCCACTAGGTGCAAACCAACGCCTCACACCTCACACGGTGGGGTACACCCCTGAGACGAAGCTTCCAGAGCAAGAATCTGACAGCAACACTCGCTGTTCAGCAATATTCTATCTTCTGCAGCCTCCGCTGCTGATACCCAGGCAAACAGGGTCTGGAGTGGACCTCAAGCAAACTCCAACAGACCTGCAGCTGAGGGTCCTGACTGTTAGAAGGAAAACTAACAAACAGAAAGGACACCCACACCAAAACCCCATCAGTATGTCGCCATTATCAAAGACCAAAGGCAGATAAAACCACAAAGATGGGGCAAAAATCAGTGTAGAAAAGAGGGAATTTCAAAAAATCAGAGTGCATCTCCCCCTCCAAAGGAACACAGCTCATTGCCAGCAATGGAACAAAGCTGGACGGAGAATGACTTTGATGAGATGAGAGAAGAAGGCTTCAGTCAATCAAACTTCTCAGAGCTAAAGGAGGAACTACGTAACCAGTACAAAGAAACTAAAAACCTTGAAAAAAGATTTGACTAATGGCTAACTAGAACAACCAATGTAGAGAAGTCCTTAAAAGAACTGATAGAGATGAAATTCATAACACGAGAACTACATGACAAATGCACAAGCTTCAGTAACTGACTCGATCATCTGGAAGAAAGAGTATCAGCGACTGAAGATCAAATGAATGAAATGAAGTGAGAAGAGAAGTGTAGATTAAAAAGAGTAAAAAGAAATGAACAAAGCCTCCAAGAAATATGGGATTATGTGAAAAGACCAAATCTACATCTGATTAGTGTGCCTGAAAGTGATGGGGAAAATGGAACCAAGTTGGAAAACACTCTGCAGGATATCATCCAGGAGAACTTCGCCAACCTAGTAAGGCAGGTCAACATTTGAATTCAGGAAATACAGAGAAAGCCACAAAGATACTCCTTGAGAAGAGCAACTCTAAGACACATAATTGTCAGATTCACCAAAGTTGAAATGAAGGAATAAATGTTAAGGGCAGCCAGAGAGAAAGGTCGGGTTACACACAAAGGGAAGCCCATCAGACTAACAGCAGATTTCTCGGCAGAAACTCTCCAAGCCAGAAGAGAGTGGGGGCCAATATTTAACATTCTTAAAGAAAAGAATATTCAATCCAGAATTTCATATCCAGCCAAACTAAGTTTCATAAGTGAAGCAGAAATAAAATCCTTTACAGACAAGCAAATGCTTAGAGATTCTGTCACCACCAGGCCTGCCCTACCAGAGATCCTGAAGGAAGCACTAATCATGGAAAGGAACAATAGGTACCAGCCATTGCAAAAACATGTCAAAATGTAAAGTCCATCAATGCTAGGAAGGAACTGCATCAACTAGTGAGCAAAATAACCAGCTAATATCATAATGACAGTATCAAGTTCACACATAACAATATTAATCTTAGATGTAAATGGACTAAATAGTCCAATTAAAAGACACAGACTGGCAAATTGGATAAAGAGTCAAGACCCATCAGTCTGCTGTATTCAGGAGACCCATCTCACATTCAGAGACACAACTGGCTCAAAATAAACGGATGGAGGAAGATCTACCAAGCAAATGGAAAACAAACAAACAAACAAAAAAAGCAGGGGTTGCAATCCTAGTCTCTGATAAAACAGACTTTAAACCATTGAAGATCAAAAGAGACAAAGAAGGCCATTACATATATGCACCTAATACAGGAGCACCCAGATTCATAAAGCAAGTCCTTAGAGACTTACAAAGAGACTTAGACTCCCATACAGTAATGATGGGAGACTTCAACACCCCACTGTCAACATTAGACAGATCAATGAGACAGAAAGTTAACAAGGATATGCAGGATTGAACTCAACTCTGCACCAAGCGGACCTAATAGACATCTATAGAACTCTCCACCCCAAATCAACAGAATATACATTCTTCTCAGCACCACATCGCACTTATTCCAAAATTGACCACACAGTTGGAAGTAAAGCACTCCTCAGCAAATGTAAAACAGCAGAAATTATAACACACTGTCTCTCAGAACACAGTGAAATCAAACTAGAACTCAGGACTAAGAAACTCAATCAAAACTGCTCAACTACATGGAAACTGAACAAACTGCTCCTAAGTGACTACTGGGTACATAACGAAATGAAGGCAGAAATAAAGATGTTCTTTGAAACCAATGAGAACAAAGATACAACATACCAGCATCTCTGGGACACATTTAAAGCAGTGTGTAGAGGGAAATTTATAGCACTAAATGCCCACAAGAGAAAGCAGGAAAGATCTAAAATTGACACCCTAGCATCACAATTAAAAGAACTAGAGAAGCAAGAGCAAACACATTCAAAAGCTAGCAGAAGGCAAGAAATAACTAAGATCAGAGCAGAACTGAAGGAGATAGAGACACAAAAAACCCTCCAAAAAATCAATGAATCCAGGAGCTGGTTTTTTGAAAAGGTCAACAAAATTGATAGACCACTAACAAGACTAATTAAAGAAGAAAAGAGAGAAGAATCAAATAGATGCAATGAAAAATGATAAAGGGGATATCACCACCAACCCCACAGAAATACAAACTACCATCAGAGAATACTGTAAATATCTCTACACAAATAAACTAGAAAACCTAGAAAAAATGGATAATCTCCTGGACACTTACACTCTCCCAAGACTAAACCAAGAAGAAGTTGAATCCCTGAATAGACCAATAGCAAGCTCTGAAATTGAGGCAATAATTAATAGCCTACCACCCAAAAAAAGTCCAGGACCAGACGGTTTCACAGCCAATTCTACCAGAGATACAAGGAGGAGCTGGTACCATTCCTTCTGAAACTATTCCAATCAATAGAAAAAGAGGGAATCCTCCCTAACTCATTTTATGAGGCCAACATCATCCTGATACCAAAGCCTGGCAGAGACACAACAAAAAAAGAGAATTTTAGACCAATATACCTGATGAACATCGATGCAAAAATTCTCAATAAAATACTGGCAAACCGAATCCAACAGCACAACAAAAAGCTTATCCACCATGATCAAGTGGGCTTCATCCCTGGGATGCAAGAGTGGTTCAACATATGCAAATCAATAAACGTAATCCAGCATATAAACAGAACCAAAGACAAAAACCACATGATTATCTCAATAGATGCAGAAAAGGCCTTTGACAAAATTCAACAGCCCTTCATGCTAAAAACTCTCAATAAATTCAGTATTGATGGAACATATCTCAAAATAATAAGAGCTATTTATGACAAACCCACAGCCAATATCATGCTGAATGGGCAAAAACTGGAAGCATTCCCTTTGAAAACTGGCACAAGGCAGGGATGCCCTCTCTCACCACTCCTATTCAACATAGTGTTGGAAGTTCTGGCTAGGGCAATCAGGCAAGAGAAATAAATAAAGGGTATTCAGTTAGGAAAAGAAGAAGTCAAATTGTCCCTGTTTGCAGATGACATGATTGTATATTTAGAAAACCCCACTGTCTCAGCCCAAAATCTCCTTAAGCTGATAAGCAACTTCAGCAAAGTCTCAGTATACAAAATCAATGTGCAAAAATCACAAGCATTCTTATACACCAGTAACAGACAAACAAAGAGCCAAATCACGAATGAACTCCCATTCACAATAGCTTCAAAGAGAATAAAATACCTAGGAATCCAACTTACAAGGGATGTAAAGGACTTCTTCAAGAAGAACTACAAACCACTGCTCAGTGAAATCAAAGAGGACACAAACAAATGGAAGAACATACCATGCTCATGGATAGGAAGAATGAACATTGTGAAAATGGCCATACTGCCCAAGGTAATTTATAGATTCAATGCCATGCCCATTAAGCTACCAATGACTTTCTTCACAGAATTGGAAAAAACTGCTTTAAAGTTCATATGGAACCAAAAAAGATCCCTCATTGGCAAGACAATCCTAAGCCAAAAGAACAAAGCTGGAGGCATCATGCTACCTGACTTCAAACTATACTACAAGACTACAGTAACCAAAACAGCATGGCACTGGTACCAAATCAGAGATATAGACCAACAGAGCAGAACAGAGCCCTCAGAAATAATACCACACATCTACAGCCATCTGATCTTTGACAAACCTGACAAAAACAAGAAATGGGGAAAGGATTCCCTATTTAATAAATGGTGCTGGGAAAATTGGCTAGCCATAAGTAGAAAGCTGAAACTGGATATTTTCCTTACTCCTTATATGAAAATTAATTCAAGATGGATTAGAGACTAAAATGTTAGACCTAAAACCATAAAAACTCTAGAAGAAAACCTAGGTAATACCATTCAGGACATAGGCATGGGCAA
>NW_022326560.1:0-11443 GCF_002776525.5 Piliocolobus tephrosceles | reverse complement strand
CTTTCCCCATTTAATAAATGGTGCTGGGAAAATTGGCTAGCCATAAGTAGAAAGCTGAAACTGGATATTTTCCTTACTCCTTATATGAAAATTAATTCAAGATGGATTAGAGACTAAAATGTTAGACCTAAAACCATAAAAACTCTAGAAGAAAACCTAGGTAATACCATTCAGGACATAGGCATGGGCAAGAACTTCATGTCTAAAACACTAAAAGCAATGGCAACAAAAGCCAAAACTGACAAATGGGATCTAATTAAACTAAAGAGCTTCTGCACAGCAAAAGAAACTACCATCAGAGTGAACAGGCAACCTACAGAATGGGAGAAAATTTTTGCAATCTACTCATCTGACAAAGGGCTAATATCCAGAACCTATAAAGACCTCAATCAAATTTACAAGAAAAAAACAAACAACCCTATCCAAAAGTGGGCAAAGGATATGAACAGACACTTCTCAAAAGAAGACATTCATACAGCCAAGAGACACATGAAAAAATGCTCATCATCACTGGCCATCAGAGAAATGCAAATCAAAACCACAATGAGATACCATCTCACACCAGTTAGAATGGCAATCATTAAAAAATCAGGAAACAACAGGGCTGGAGAGGATGTGGAAAAATAGGAACACTTTTACACTGTTGGTAGGACTATAAACTAGTTCATCCATTGTGGAAAACAGTGTGGCAATTCCTCAAGGATCTAGAACTAGAAATACCATTTGACCCAGCCATCCTATTACTGGGTATATACCCAAAGGATTATAAGTCATGCTGTTATAAGGACACATACACACGTATGTTTATTGCAACACTGTTCACAATAGCAAAGACTTGGAACCAACCCAAATGTCCATCAGTGACAGACTGGATTAAGAAAATGTGGCACATATACACCATGGAATACTATGCAGCCATAAAAAAGGATGAGTTCGTGTCCTTTGTAGGGACAAGCATGCAGCTGGAAACCATCATTCTCAGCAAACTATTGCAAAGAACAGAAAACCAAATACCGCATGTTCTCACTCATAGGTGGGAATTGAAGAATGAGATCACTTGGACACAGGAAGGGAAACATCACACACGGGGTCCTATTGTGGGGAGGGGGGAAGGGGGAGGGTTAGCATTAGGAGATATACCTAATGTAAATGATGAGTTAATGGGTGCAGCACACCAACATGGCACGTGTATACATATGTAACAAACCTGCAGGTTGTGCACATGTACTCTAGAACTTAAAGTATAATTTTTAAAAAGTATATAAAATGTATACAATTGATACACAGGAAGCAATTTCAACCCAGAGCCCAGTGATATCTCCTTAGTGAGCATTTAGTGAAAATTTTCTTCTTCATGTGACTGTGATTATGACTTACTTGATAAAAAGTTTAGGTTATAGGAGAAAATGATGGGGTTTCTATTATGTGGCTTTTTTTTGTTGGTTTTTTTCACTTGAATTTAACCAAACAGAGGTAAATTTGAAAAGCTAATGTGGAGGAATGCTGTGTTTTAACAAGCAACTTCTTAGTGATTCTGTTCTCTGTCTTTGTAGAGAACGAGTCTTGCTCTGTTGCCCAGGCTGGAGTGGAGTGCTGTGGCATGATTATAGCTCACTGCAACCTTCAATTCCTGGACTCAAATGATTCTCCTGCCTCAGTGCCATGAGTAGCTCAGAGTACAGGCACACGCCACAACCTCCTGCTAATGACTTTTTGTAGAGATATGATCTTGTGATGTTGCTATGTTGCCCAGGCTGGTGTTGAACTCCTGGCCTCAAGTGATCCTCCCACCTTTGCCTTCCAAAGTGATGGGATCACAGGCACACACCACCTCACCAGCAAGTTATCTGATTATATTTTCAGCATTTATATCTCGAGTAATGAGAACCTTGCAGGTCTCATGGTCCTCAATGTCACAACTGTAACAAATACAAGGCATCCATCCTAAAATTTGTTCACTATTTTGTCCCAGTTTGTCGGAAATAAAGCCACCATCCTCTACAACTAAACCAAAGCTGCCATTATGAGGAAAGAATCTAAGGTATACACTACAGACGTGTGTTAAATAACTCTTATGATAATGTAGGGAACTTGCCTTATGAAGAGAAAGGAAGGGGAGTAACCACAGAGAGGAAGATGGTAAGTAAGGTCGGTGTGGAAAAGGAAGGGAGCTTGTCGTGGGAAGTAGGGAGGCAAGGAGTGAGGCTCTTATGTTTCAAGTATTCTCTCCACTCATTGTCTAAGAGAGAGCTGGAAAGATGGGTAGCAACTACCATAGAGACTGTGGAATCACTGTGACTGTCCTGCCGGGCCCAGGTAGTCCAGAGGGCTAGACTTCCCCCGTTGTATTGAAGTGAGATCTGGCAAATGCTGGCCAGATGATGCCAAACTATAACTGGGACCTAAAGGGATTTGGATCTCCCAGTCAGACCCCTTAAAGCCTGACTGTCCAGGGCTGCTCCAGTCATTTCAACAACCTTGCAACAACTCTGCATTTTACATGATTAAAAATTTGGACCCAGCTGGGACTAGTGGTTCACACCTGTAATACCAGCAGTATGGGAGGCTGAGGCAGGAGGTTCGCTTGAGGCCCGGAATTCGAGACTAGCTTGGGCAACATAATGAGACTGTTGCTATATGAAATATTATTTTAAAAAATGTGGAGCCTGCTTATTGCATTATTGTGATTTTAACTGTACATTATAGTTAAGAATGTACAGATGAAAGAGGTTTCTGTAGAAAATATTTTTCAGTAAAATTTGAAAGAACCCTGAAGAGTGAAGATTGTGGGAAATAATTTTTTTTTTTTTTTTTTTTTTGCTTTAATGAACGTGCAAGACTATAGCAAAGTAAACTCTGAACAGACAATTACGCAGAAATATGCCAGCGGCGTCGCTCACGCCTGTCATCCCAGCACTTTGGGAGGTTGAGGAGGGTGGATCATTTGAGGTCATCATGGCGGAACCTGGCCATGATGGCGAAACCTGGTCTCTAACAAAACTACAGAACTGATCTAGGAATGGTGGCACACCCCTGTTTTCACACTCAAGAGACTGAGGCACGAGAAACGCTTGAACCCAGGAGGCGAAGGTTGCAGTGAGCCAAAACTGTGCCACTGCACTCCTGCCTAGGTGACAGAGTGAAACTCCATCTCAAAACAAAAACACACAAACAAACAAACAAAAAATAGGAAATAAACAGACTTGGACAAAACCATTTGGCAATTTTCTTATAATCAATAGAGCTTATTCATATCAATAAGAGAAATCTAAGATGCCCAAAAGAAAGTTGGTACATAAAAATTGACCATTAAATGGCGTGAAAAATTGTACAGACTAGTAATAAAAATGCAAATAAAATAAGCCTTTTTCACTTCAAACCAACAAAACTTAGAAATAAAAGGAAAACCTATTTAGAAAGATTTGAATATTAACAGAGTTTTTTCTATGTTGTTTGGCAACAACTTTATTTTTATTACACTTTTACATAATTTTCAAAACTTCCACAATAAGAAATGAACTTTTACATTCTAGAGAGGCATTAAGGATTTTAAAAGGAACAAATTTAACTCAATTAGTTATTTTATACATCCACTGGGAAAACCAATGAAAAAGACACTTTTATTTCAAATTATTCTCATTTAACAAGTCTTTCGATTTTCGAAAATACGTATTCTGGATGTACAATGCAATGGAATTTGATTATATTTAATTTTAAACTCTACCTAATTCATTTGTTTTTCCTCATTTGTTGTCAGCGTTTTCCCAGAACCTTCATGAAAGTTTTGCACCCTTAAAATCTTAGAGTGTTGCCTTCCAGCACTTTTGTTGGTTCAAAAATGTCAACCCCCAGATAAGTTAGGGAGAGTTGGTGGGACCAAGAGGACCTTGACCATTACTGAAAAATCACACAGGAGAGGTCCTTGTGCCTCAGGGTTTTGCCCTTGCTATTCTCACTGCCCGGGATGCTCTGCCCTCAGGTATTAGAATAATTCTCTGACTTGTATTTCTAATTTCCTTGCTGATTTATCGTCTTCTCAGATAGGCCCTTCTTCATCATCCTATTTAAAATTAACCCATCTCAGGCCGGGCGCGGTGGCTCAAGCCTGTAATCCCAGCACTTTGGGAGGCCGAGACGGGTGGATCACGAGGTCAGGAGATCGAGACCATCCTGGCTAACACGGTGAAACCCCGTCTCTACTAAAAAATACAAAAAACTAGCCGGGTGAGGTGGCGGGCGCCTGTAGTCCCAGCTACTCAGGAGGCTGAGGCAGGAGAATGGTGGGAACCCGGGAGGCGGAGCTTTCAGTGAGCTAGGATCAGGCCACTGCACTCCAGCCTGGGTGACAGAGCGAGACTCCGTCTCAAAAACAAAAAAAATAAAAAATAAAAAAACAAAACAAAATAAAATAAAATAAAATTAACCCATCTCCTCTGATATTTCCTCTTGCCCTTCTGTGTTTTCTTCTTCTCCATAGCATTTGTTTATCAATATGTTATATATTTTATGTATTTGCTGTTTGCTTGCTTACCCTGTTTCTATCCACTAGAATATAAGCTCTATGAGAGAAGGGATTTCTGCATTTTGTTAATTATTATATTCCCCTGCCTCAATAATACCTGGTGAATAAATGGATAGATGGAATGTGTGCAACAATGGATGGACGAATGGATGGATGGATGGAAATAGGGAAGGAAGGATGGAAGGATGAATGGAATGAAGGATGGGTGGAAGGATACATGGATTGGGGTTGGATAAAGGATGGATGGATGGATGGATGGATGGATGGATGGATGGATGGATGTGTGGGATATGATGAGGTTTCTCTTCAAATAATGTGATCAATCTTTTATTCTCTAATTCATAGTAACCCCTCCACCGTTTTTCCTTTTTCTCCTTTTTCCCTTTTTGCCTTTGTTAGATGCCCAGGCATGCCACAGTACCAGGCGTTATCAGTAGCAGCTCACATTCCATTCCTTATTTGGAAGGAGGACTAAGTTTTGAGCTCTTTACAGACACTCCTTCCCCTTTATTCTCTGCTTTTTTTTTTTACATGCTCACCTGATCTTAAAAAATCAAATGTTTAGTCAACCGGAATGAGTTTAGATTGTACAGCTTGACCCTGGCCAGTAGAGGAAGGGTACAGGGGCAGTACTTGCGTCAGGAATAAAGCCTCTCCTGCCCTTTTGTTCATGTGTGCTCTCATGGCGACTGCCCAAGGAGGCACCCCTCGGCGCAGAAGTAAAATTGCTTTGCTAAGAATCCTTTGTTGAAGTGTTCAATTTCCTTACGATTTTGAGCATTACTCCTAACAGTTCTGGTGCCTAACTTTGGGGCTCGAACATTCTCCTTTGGGAGGGAGGCCTACAGTCACCCCACCCAAAGGGGATGCATCCTACTGTCTAGTTACCATGCCCCTAGCGTGAGGGAGATCACGGCCCACCTGTTGTAAAGAATAAATCTGGATTCTCAGCAAAGCTAGGAGGAGAGCCTTGCAAGACCAAGTCAATAAGAGGAGCAGGTAATTCTTGTGCGTGGAATAAGGTAGGAGACTTCACGAAGGTGACAAAGTATTTTCTAGGTGGTCGGGATAAGTTGGAGGCTGAGAGTGTATTAAGGGAGGAGACCACCCCGCATATTGTCTTATGCCCAATTTCTGCCTCCAAAGAAAGAAGAAGTAAAAACTAAAAGGCAGAAATGAAATCCACAGGCAGACAGCCTGATGCCGCATCCTGGACCTGGTAGTTAAAGATCGACCCCTGACCTAATTGGTTCTGTTATCTACAGATTACAGACATTGTATAGAAATGCACTGTGAAAATCCCTATCTTGTTTTGTTCTGATCTAATTACCAGTGCACATAGCCCCCAGTCACGTACCCCCTGCTTGCTCAATCAATCACCACCCTCTCACATGCACCCCTTTAGAGTTGTGAGCCCATAAAAGGGACAGGAATTGCTTACTCAGGGAGCTCGGCTCTTGAGACAGAAGTCTTTCTGATACCCCCGGCGGAATAAACCCCTTCCTTCTTTATTTGGGTGTCTGAGGAGTTTTGGCGGCGGTTCGTCCTGCAACATTTCGAATGAGACTAAGTATGGTGATTGTGTGGAGTGAGTGAATCTTGTCTGTGGCCTCATGCTGCCATCTATCAACCAGAGGCAGGAACAGACAGAGCAGACAAAGAGGAAGGGGGAGGGTAGAAAATCCAAACAGGTGTGGTTGGAGCCTTTCCCCAAAGCCTCAGTAAGCCTCCAGGAAGGGGGAGGGGAGAAATCTCTAACAGGAGGGGTTGGAACCCCTCCCATAATCCCTAAGATAGGGAACAGAAAACTAGAGAGTCTAGAGAGGATGAAATTCTTTCTGATAGCCCCTTGGGGCTTATGCTAAATAAAGTCTTGAAAAGATAAGAGAACCAAGTAAAAACAAAAACAGTAGATGATAAAATATTGTTGTTTTATTTGAGTTCGAGAATCCATCCTTAAACCTTCACTTTTCTTGCCAAAATTTAAGTCTAATGAAGAGCGGACGCGTCATCTCTTAATCGAACATGTTAATGGTAAGAGCCCTGTCTCTCAGGAAAAATCGATTCCGCCCTCTGCTGGCGGCAGGGACGAGTTCTCCTTTACCCTTCAGACTCCGGAGGGAGAAAGTCAGAAGCCAATGTTCCTAAAAGGGAAAGCGTTCCCATGCCTAGACAACCCACACCTACTAACCCATGGGATCCTCTAAATCATCTTCCTTCCTTCAGCGCCCCCAATCCCGCCCCTCCTGTTCCTGTCTCAGGTCCCTCTGGCTGCGGTTTCAGGTTACTCCATATCCTTTTCAGGCCATGCTCCAGACTGTGCTGTCCCTCCAACTGAGGTTTTAGGTTACTCCCCAGAGACTTCAGGCCACCCCCCACCAAGTTACAACTGTATTAAATCAAAAAGCAAGGAGGTAGATCACTAACTCGAAAATTTTAACTATGAGGCTATCTTACTGGAAAAAGAGATGATTTAATATTAACTACTAATAATGCAGTTCATCCAGCAGGCTTTTTAACGGGGGATCCAAACTTAAAAGGAGAGCACGCATGTTTGAATCTAATTAATTATCATACCAAAGTTCAAGCAGACTTAGGAAAAACTCCCTTCAAGACAGGACAGCACTGATTCATAGATGGATCCTCCCAGGTGATTAAAAGAAAAAGACGTAATAGGTGTTCAGTGATTAATGGAAAGGCACTTAAAAAGTAAAATCAGGAAGGTGGCCTGATAATTGGTCTGCCCAAGGGTGTGAACTGTTTGCTCGCAGCCAAGCTTTAGGACATTTACGAAACCAAGAAAACACTCTCTGTACTGACTCCAAGTATGCCTTTGGGGTGGCACACACATTTGGAAAAATTTGGATGGAGAGGGGTCTTATCAATAGTAGAGGCCAAGATTTAGTTCAAATAGAACTGATGCTCCTGTCCTCAACAGTCTCCAATTTCCAGAAGAGACAGCTATTGTACATGTCCCAGGCACCAAAAGGACTTGCCTTTCACAAGTCGAGGAAATAATCTTGCAGATCAAATAGCAAAACAAGTTGCCATTTCTTCCATTTAACTCCATGCCTTCCTTCTCCTACTGCAACCCCCGTTTTCTCTTCCATTGAAAAAAAGAAGTTGATAAGAATAGGAGCTAAAGAAAACTCAGAAAGGAAATGGATATTATCAGATCAAAGAGGAATGTTGTCAAAACCTCTCATGAGGGAAGTCAGTCTCAATTATGTCAAGGGACCCATTGGGGACCCCAAGCAATGTGCGATGCAGTTCTCCGGGTTTTTGTGTGTATAGGAATTTACACCCTGAACAAACAACTTATAGATAGTGGCTTAATATGTAAAAAAAACTAATAAGCAGGTTCTAAGTAAATGGCCCTTTGGAGGAAGAAATCCGGGGCTGAGACCATTTCAAAGTGTTCAGATTGATTACACTGAAATGCCTCCAATTGGTCGGTATACTTATTAGTAATAATACATCACTGTACCCACTGGGTAGAGGCAATCCCCTTCTCACGTGCAACTGCCAGCAATGTAGTTAAAGCATTAAGTGAAACCATCACACCCAGATTTGGACTAATAGAAAATATTGATTCAGATAATGGAACCCATTTCACTGTGCATGTCATTAACAAGTGAGTCCAGGCACTAGATATGCATTGGGAATACCATACCCCTTGGCATCCATCTTCCTCAGGAAGACCAGAGTGGATGAATCAGACTCTAAAAAACCACTTAAAGTTAGCTTTAGAAACTTGATTGCCATGGACTAAATGTCTTTCTATTGCTTTGTTAAGAATCCAGGCTGCCCCTCAGAGAGATATTGGCCTGTCACCTTATGAAATGCTCTATGGAATTCCCTACTTACACTGCCCTGCTGACATCCCTACGTTTGAAACAAAGGATCAGTTCCTCAAAAATTATATGCTTGTTCTATCCTCTACCTGCTCTTCCCTTAAGACTGAAGGTCTCCTAGTACAGGCGTCGCCCCTGGAGTTTCCAGAACATCAGCATCGGCCTGGAGACCACGTTCTCATCCAAGGGTAGAAGGAAAGGAAGCTTGAACCAGCCTGGGAAGGACCCTACCTAGTGTTCCTAACTACCGAGACTGCAGTCCGGACAGCAGAAAGAGGATGGACTCATCACACCCGAGTCAAGAAGGCGCCACCACCTCCAGAGTCATGAACTGTCCCTCCAGGGCCAACCCCCACCAAATCAACTCTAAAAAGAGCTTAATAATCACTTGTTTATTCTCTTATTTTTTTTCAACAGAAGGTCATCTTGTCATCAATGTAACTCAGCCTAGTCATTTTTTAACGCTTTTGTTCAATGCCTATTCAGTCATCCGTGTGGAGAGGAGCAGGCTCAAACGAAGCTATCCCATGTTGATAAGTGTCTATGTCCATACCACAAAAAATCAAGCAAGTGTAAGTATGGAGGTTGAAAAGTCCCTGTGGTGACTAGGCAGATGTTTGGTGGACTACTAAGTACAAAGGTTGGACAGCCAAGCCCCCAGCTTCAAACAAGTTATGAGGACTGAAACAAAAAACTCCAATTAGTCCATGGTCACACCCCACCAAATTGTAAGCCATTACACTGTAACCCCTTGTGGCTGATTATAAATAATCCCCAGACCATGGACAACAGCCATCTATATTCAAACAGTATGGGTTAGGAGCAGACGTTGAAAGACAGATTCATTTCTTAGAGAAACGGATGTGAGAAGGAAATATGACACTACTCCTCATTCATTTTTCTTCTACAAAATAATTTTCTCTCAATTTTTTATGTATTTATTTTTAACAAAGTAAAGCATCTTATGGACATGTATTCATCAGATTTAAAAATGAGAGTTTCTTAAAGGTGCAAAACCAGGAATAGATTGGTAAGTTCATGAAGCTAGAAAGGAGCTAATCAAAGTTCTTATGAAACCTCCTGGGGTTGATTTAGAATAGCTAAAATTCGGCCAGGTGAGGTGGCTCACACCTGTAATCTGAGCACTTTGGGAGGCCAAGGCAGGCAGATCACAAGGTCAGCAGATTGAGACCATCCTGGCCAACATGGTGATACCCCGTCTCTAATGAAATACAATAATTAGCTGAGTGTGGTGGTGTGCACCTGTAGTCCTAGCTACTCAGGAGGCTGAGGCAGGAGAATCACTTGAACCCGGGAGGCAGAGGTTGTAGTGAGCCAAGATTGTGCAACGGCACTCCAGCCTGGGTGACAGAGAGAGCCTCTGCCTTTATAAAAAGAAATTAGCCAAAATTCCCTGTAACCAATCCCCTCAAGAGGTGGAGTCTATTCCCTTACTCCTTGGCCCTGTTCTGGCCTTGAGACTTGCTTTGATCAATAGAAGGTGACAGAAGTGACATTGGACACATTCCAAGAGTAGGTCTCCTACAATGCTGCTACCTATGAACAAGTCCCAGTTAGCCTCATGGAAAACGAAAAACATGTGAAGAGGGGTCCCTGCCTTCCCTGACATCCCAGTCCACCCCAGTGAAGCCCACAGAGGTGAGGAAACCCAGCTGACAGCACGTGGTTCTGAGACTGGCTTATCAGCTGCTTCCTGCCCAAACTGCCAGCCCACAAAATCACCAGCAAATAAATGGTTGCTGTTATAACCAGTTGGTTTGTTACACGAAAACAGCTAATCGATATACCTTCTTAATCTCAATTATCTAAAAAAGATCTCCCTCCTCACCGAATCATAGTTAAGTGGTTCTCAAAGGAATATTATTATGAATAATACGCATTTCTTTTTTCTGTGCATCATGTAAAAATGGTCAGAATCAAAATGGAGTCACTAATGTTAAAAAGCAAACAACAAATACAGCTCGGAAGGCATGAAAGGAGGGTTCTAATGGTTGTACAACTGAAAACCAAAATTACCATGAAAGACTGCAAAAACCACAACCTTGAACAAAGGCCATTGCAAGTGAATAAAAAACATACTCTGCAAGGACCGCTGAACAACTGCCTGTCCAACCTCAGACTAACACTTGCATGATTGATCTTTGTAGCCAAGGCTAATTATTTCAAAGCAATTAGATAATCCTCATTTTTTCCCTGAAAACTTTTTGTCTTCCTTTATTTCCCCAAATACGCACATAGTTTCCTCTGGCATGCGTATTCCCATTGCAGTGCTCTACTCCCAGAGAAATATTTTTCTTTTAGGGACCCTCTCTCTGTTATTTAGCTTGACGGTCACTAATGATTTACTATTTCAACAATACTAGCCCTGCATGTCATCCAGTATACACTGGGAAAATAAGGTGCCCCATGTGCAGATCCAGGAGACTTTGTGGCCACCAGATGATGAGTCATTTGTGTATTTATTTATCTGTTTTTGAAACAGAGTCTCTCTCTGTCGCCCAGGCTGGAGTGCATGGCAGGATCTTGGCTTACTGCAATCTCTCCCTCCCAGATTCAAGTAAGTCTCAGGCCTCCCAAGCAGCTGGGACTACAGGTATGTGCCACCATGCCTGGCTAATTTTTGGATTTTTAGCAGAGACAGGTTTTCACCATGTTTGTCAGGCTGGTCTCCAACTCCTGAGCTCAAGTGATCCACCTTCCTCGGCCTCCCAAAGTGCTGGGATTACAGGTGTGAGCCACCATGCCCGGCCCATGCATGTATTATTAATGTCGAAGTAGATAATTTAACAAACATCAATGAAATTTAAGATATTTCACTCATAGGTGCAAAATATCATGCCAATGGCCCTCTAAGAGCTGTCATAAGCCACAGCCTAGAGATTCAAGTCCATTTCAATTTTCAAGCAAACCCACCTCATAAACAAGAACGCGAAAAAACACAAAATCCCACTACCCGCAAGCCGAAGCTGATGCTGTGACATGGCCCTGGCCTGTCATGGTGTGTCACAGCATGGCACAGGCCTGTATCATGTTCCCTAGATTGCTG
>NW_022326559.1:10625-22068 GCF_002776525.5 Piliocolobus tephrosceles | reverse complement strand
CAGCAATCTAGGGAACATGATACAGGCCTGTGCCATGCTGTGACACACCATGACAGGCCAGGGCCATGTCACAGCATCAGCTTCGGCTTGCGGGTAGTGGGATTTTGTGTTTTTTCGCGTTCTTGTTTATGAGGTGGGTTTGCTTGAAAATTGAAATGGACTTGAATCTCTAGGCTGTGGCTTATGACAGCTCTTAGAGGGCCATTGGCATGATATTTTGCACCTATGAGTGAAATATCTTAAATTTCATTGATGTTTGTTAAATTATCTACTTCGACATTAATAATACATGCATGGGCCGGGCATGGTGGCTCACACCTGTAATCCCAGCACTTTGGGAGGCCGAGGAAGGTGGATCACTTGAGCTCAGGAGTTGGAGACCAGCCTGACAAACATGGTGAAAACCTGTCTCTGCTAAAAATCCAAAAATTAGCCAGGCATGGTGGCACATACCTGTAGTCCCAGCTGCTTGGGAGGCCTGAGACTTACTTGAATCTGGGAGGGAGAGATTGCAGTAAGCCAAGATCCTGCCATGCACTCCAGCCTGGGCGACAGAGAGAGACTCTGTTTCAAAAACAGATAAATAAATACACAAATGACTCATCATCTGGTGGCCACAAAGTCTCCTGGATCTGCACATGGGGCACCTTATTTTCCCAGTGTATACTGGATGACATGCAGGGCTAGTATTGTTGAAATAGTAAATCATTAGTGACCGTCAAGCTAAATAACAGAGAGAGGGTCCCTAAAAGAAAAATATTTCTCTGGGAGTAGAGCACTGCAATGGGAATACGCATGCCAGAGGAAACTATGTGCGTATTTGGGGAAATAAAGGAAGACAAAAAGTTTTCAGGGAAAAAATGAGGATTATCTAATTGCTTTGAAATAATTAGCCTTGGCTACAAAGATCAATCATGCAAGTGTTAGTCTGAGGTTGGACAGGCAGTTGTTCAGCGGTCCTTGCAGAGTATGTTTTTTATTCACTTGCAATGGCCTTTGTTCAAGGTTGTGGTTTTTGCAGTCTTTCATGGTAATTTTGGTTTTCAGTTGTACAACCATTAGAACCCTCCTTTCATGCCTTCCGAGCTGTATTTGTTGTTTGCTTTTTAACATTAGTGACTCCATTTTGATTCTGACCATTTTTACATGATGCACAGAAAAAAGAAATGCGTATTATTCATAATAATATTCCTTTGAGAACCACTTAACTATGATTCGGTGAGGAGGGAGATCTTTTTTAGATAATTGAGATTAAGAAGGTATATCGATTAGCTGTTTTCGTGTAACAAACCAACTGGTTATAACAGCAACCATTTATTTGCTGGTGATTTTGTGGGCTGGCAGTTTGGGCAGGAAGCAGCTGATAAGCCAGTCTCAGAACCACGTGCTGTCAGCTGGGTTTCCTCACCTCTGTGGGCTTCACTGGGGTGGACTGGGATGTCAGGGAAGGCAGGGACCCCTCTTCACATGTTTTTCGTTTTCCATGAGGCTAACTGGGACTTGTTCATAGGTAGCAGCATTGTAGGAGACCTACTCTTGGAATGTGTCCAATGTCACTTCTGTCACCTTCTATTGATCAAAGCAAGTCTCAAGGCCAGAACAGGGCCAAGGAGTAAGGGAATAGACTCCACCTCTTGAGGGGATTGGTTACAGGGAATTTTGGCTAATTTCTTTTTATAAAGGCAGAGGCTCTCTCTGTCACCCAGGCTGGAGTGCCGTTGCACAATCTTGGCTCACTACAACCTCTGCCTCCCGGGTTCAAGTGATTCTCCTGCCTCAGCCTCCTGAGTAGCTAGGACTACAGGTGCACACCACCACACTCAGCTAATTATTGTATTTCATTAGAGACGGGGTATCACCATGTTGGCCAGGATGGTCTCAATCTGCTGACCTTGTGATCTGCCTGCCTTGGCCTCCCAAAGTGCTCAGATTACAGGTGTGAGCCACCTCACCTGGCCGAATTTTAGCTATTCTAAATCAACCCCAGGAGGTTTCATAAGAACTTTGATTAGCTCCTTTCTAGCTTCATGAACTTACCAATCTATTCCTGGTTTTGCACCTTTAAGAAACTCTCATTTTTAAATCTGATGAATACATGTCCATAAGATGCTTTACTTTGTTAAAAATAAATACATAAAAAATTGAGAGAAAATTATTTTGTAGAAGAAAAATGAATGAGGAGTAGTGTCATATTTCCTTCTCACATCCGTTTCTCTAAGAAATGAATCTGTCTTTCAACGTCTGCTCCTAACCCATACTGTTTGAATATAGATGGCTGTTGTCCATGGTCTGGGGATTATTTATAATCAGCCACAAGGGGTTACAGTGTAATGGCTTACAATTTGGTGGGGTGTGACCATGGACTAATTGGAGTTTTTTGTTTCAGTCCTCATAACTTGTTTGAAGCTGGGGGCTTGGCTGTCCAACCTTTGTACTTAGTAGTCCACCAAACATCTGCCTAGTCACCACAGGGACTTTTCAACCTCCATACTTACACTTGCTTGATTTTTTGTGGTATGGACATAGACACTTATCAACATGGGATAGCTTCGTTTGAGCCTGCTCCTCTCCACACGGATGACTGAATAGGCATTGAACAAAAGCGTTAAAAAATGACTAGGCTGAGTTACATTGATGACAAGATGACCTTCTGTTGAAAAAAAATAAGAGAATAAACAAGTGATTATTAAGCTCTTTTTAGAGTTGATTTGGTGGGGGTTGGCCCTGGAGGGACAGTTCATGACTCTGGAGGTGGTGGCGCCTTCTTGACTCGGGTGTGATGAGTCCATCCTCTTTCTGCTGTCCGGACTGCAGTCTCGGTAGTTAGGAACACTAGGTAGGGTCCTTCCCAGGCTGGTTCAAGCTTCCTTTCCTTCTACCCTTGGATGAGAACGTGGTCTCCAGGCCGATGCTGATGTTCTGGAAACTCCAGGGGCGACGCCTGTACTAGGAGACCTTCAGTCTTAAGGGAAGAGCAGGTAGAGGATAGAACAAGCATATAATTTTTGAGGAACTGATCCTTTGTTTCAAACGTAGGGATGTCAGCAGGGCAGTGTAAGTAGGGAATTCCATAGAGCATTTCATAAGGTGACAGGCCAATATCTCTCTGAGGGGCAGCCTGGATTCTTAACAAAGCAATAGAAAGACATTTAGTCCATGGCAATCAAGTTTCTAAAGCTAACTTTAAGTGGTTTTTTAGAGTCTGATTCATCCACTCTGGTCTTCCTGAGGAAGATGGATGCCAAGGGGTATGGTATTCCCAATGCATATCTAGTGCCTGGACTCACTTGTTAATGACATGCACAGTGAAATGGGTTCCATTATCTGAATCAATATTTTCTATTAGTCCAAATCTGGGTGTGATGGTTTCACTTAATGCTTTAACTACATTGCTGGCAGTTGCACGTGAGAAGGGGATTGCCTCTACCCAGTGGGTACAGTGATGTATTATTACTAATAAGTATACCGACCAATTGGAGGCATTTCAGTGTAATCAATCTGAACACTTTGAAATGGTCTCAGCCCCGGATTTCTTCCTCCAAAGGGCCATTTACTTAGAACCTGCTTATTAGTTTTTTTTACATATTAAGCCACTATCTATAAGTTGTTTGTTCAGGGTGTAAATTCCTATACACACAAAAACCCGGAGAACTGCATCGCACATTGCTTGGGGTCCCCAATGGGTCCCTTGACATAATTGAGACTGACTTCCCTCATGAGAGGTTTTGACAACATTCCTCTTTGATCTGATAATATCCATTTCCTTTCTGAGTTTTCTTTAGCTCCTATTCTTATCAACTTCTTTTTTTCAATGGAAGAGAAAACGGGGGTTGCAGTAGGAGAAGGAAGGCATGGAGTTAAATGGAAGAAATGGCAACTTGTTTTGCTATTTGATCTGCAAGATTATTTCCTCGACTTGTGAAAGGCAAGTCCTTTTGGTGCCTGGGACATGTACAATAGCTGTCTCTTCTGGAAATTGGAGACTGTTGAGGACAGGAGCATCAGTTCTATTTGAACTAAATCTTGGCCTCTACTATTGATAAGACCCCTCTCCATCCAAATTTTTCCAAATGTGTGTGCCACCCCAAAGGCATACTTGGAGTCAGTACAGAGAGTGTTTTCTTGGTTTCGTAAATGTCCTAAAGCTTGGCTGCGAGCAAACAGTTCACACCCTTGGGCAGACCAATTATCAGGCCACCTTCCTGATTTTACTTTTTAAGTGCCTTTCCATTAATCACTGAACACCTATTACGTCTTTTTCTTTTAATCACCTGGGAGGATCCATCTATGAATCAGTGCTGTCCTGTCTTGAAGGGAGTTTTTCCTAAGTCTGCTTGAACTTTGGTATGATAATTAATTAGATTCAAACATGCGTGCTCTCCTTTTAAGTTTGGATCCCCCGTTAAAAAGCCTGCTGGATGAACTGCATTATTAGTAGTTAATATTAAATCATCTCTTTTTCCAGTAAGATAGCCTCATAGTTAAAATTTTCGAGTTAGTGATCTACCTCCTTGCTTTTTGATTTAATACAGTTGTAACTTGGTGGGGGGTGGCCTGAAGTCTCTGGGGAGTAACCTAAAACCTCAGTTGGAGGGACAGCACAGTCTGGAGCATGGCCTGAAAAGGATATGGAGTAACCTGAAACCGCAGCCAGAGGGACCTGAGACAGGAACAGGAGGGGCGGGATTGGGGGCGCTGAAGGAAGGAAGATGATTTAGAGGATCCCATGGGTTAGTAGGTGTGGGTTGTCTAGGCATGGGAACGCTTTCCCTTTTAGGAACATTGGCTTCTGACTTTCTCCCTCCGGAGTCTGAAGGGTAAAGGAGAACTCGTCCCTGCCGCCAGCAGAGGGCGGAATCGATTTTTCCTGAGAGACAGGGCTCTTACCATTAACATGTTCGATTAAGAGATGACGCGTCCGCTCTTCATTAGACTTAAATTTTGGCAAGAAAAGTGAAGGTTTAAGGATGGATTCTCGAACTCAAATAAAACAACAATATTTTATCATCTACTGTTTTTGTTTTTACTTGGTTCTCTTATCTTTTCAAGACTTTATTTAGCATAAGCCCCAAGGGGCTATCAGAAAGAATTTCATCCTCTCTAGACTCTCTAGTTTTCTGTTCCCTATCTTAGGGATTATGGGAGGGGTTCCAACCCCTCCTGTTAGAGATTTCTCCCCTCCCCCTTCCTGGAGGCTTACTGAGGCTTTGGGGAAAGGCTCCAACCACACCTGTTTGGATTTTCTACCCTCCCCCTTCCTCTTTGTCTGCTCTGTCTGTTCCTGCCTCTGGTTGATAGATGGCAGCATGAGGCCACAGACAAGATTCACTCACTCCACACAATCACCATACTTAGTCTCATTCGAAATGTTGCAGGACGAACCGCCGCCAAAACTCCTCAGACACCCAAATAAAGAAGGAAGGGGTTTATTCCGCCGGGGGTATCAGAAAGACTTCTGTCTCAAGAGCCGAGCTCCCTGAGTAAGCAATTCCTGTCCCTTTTATGGGCTCACAACTCTAAAGGGGTGCATGTGAGAGGGTGGTGATTGATTGAGCAAGCAGGGGGTACGTGACTGGGGGCTATGTGCACTGGTAATTAGATCAGAACAAAACAAGATAGGGATTTTCACAGTGCATTTCTATACAATGTCTGTAATCTGTAGATAACAGAACCAATTAGGTCAGGGGTCGATCTTTAACTACCAGGTCCAGGATGCGGCATCAGGCTGTCTGCCTGTGGATTTCATTTCTGCCTTTTAGTTTTTACTTCTTCTTTCTTTGGAGGCAGAAATTGGGCATAAGACAATATGCGGGGTGGTCTCCTCCCTTAATACACTCTCAGCCTCCAACTTATCCCGACCACCTAGAAAATACTTTGTCACCTTCGTGAAGTCTCCTACCTTATTCCACGCACAAGAATTACCTGCTCCTCTTATTGACTTGGTCTTGCAAGGCTCTCCTCCTAGCTTTGCTGAGAATCCAGATTTATTCTTTACAACAGGTGGGCCGTGATCTCCCTCACGCTAGGGGCATGGTAACTAGACAGTAGGATGCATCCCCTTTGGGTGGGGTGACTGTAGGCCTCCCTCCCAAAGGAGAATGTTCGAGCCCCAAAGTTAGGCACCAGAACTGTTAGGAGTAATGCTCAAAATCGTAAGGAAATTGAACACTTCAACAAAGGATTCTTAGCAAAGCAATTTTACTTCTGCGCCGAGGGGTGCCTCCTTGGGCAGTCGCCATGAGAGCACACATGAACAAAAGGGCAGGAGAGGCTTTATTCCTGACGCAAGTACTGCCCCTGTACCCTTCCTCTACTGGCCAGGGTCAAGCTGTACAATCTAAACTCATTCCGGTTGACTAAACATTTGATTTTTTAAGATCAGGTGAGCATGTAAAAAAAAAAAGCAGAGAATAAAGGGGAAGGAGTGTCTGTAAAGAGCTCAAAACTTAGTCCTCCTTCCAAATAAGGAATGGAATGTGAGCTGCTACTGATAACGCCTGGTACTGTGGCATGCCTGGGCATCTAACAAAGGCAAAAAGGGAAAAAGGAGAAAAAGGAAAAACGGTGGAGGGGTTACTATGAATTAGAGAATAAAAGATTGATCACATTATTTGAAGAGAAACCTCATCATATCCCACACATCCATCCATCCATCCATCCATCCATCCATCCATCCATCCATCCTTTATCCAACCCCAATCCATGTATCCTTCCACCCATCCTTCATTCCATTCATCCTTCCATCCTTCCTTCCCTATTTCCATCCATCCATCCATTCGTCCATCCATTGTTGCACACATTCCATCTATCCATTTATTCACCAGGTATTATTGAGGCAGGGGAATATAATAATTAACAAAATGCAGAAATCCCTTCTCTCATAGAGCTTATATTCTAGTGGATAGAAACAGGGTAAGCAAGCAAACAGCAAATACATAAAATATATAACATATTGATAAACAAATGCTATGGAGAAGAAGAAAACACAGAAGGGCAAGAGGAAATATCAGAGGAGATGGGTTAATTTTATTTTATTTTATTTTGTTTTGTTTTTTTATTTTTTATTTTTTTTGTTTTTGAGACGGAGTCTCGCTCTGTCACCCAGGCTGGAGTGCAGTGGCCTGATCCTAGCTCACTGAAAGCTCCGCCTCCCGGGTTCCCACCATTCTCCTGCCTCAGCCTCCTGAGTAGCTGGGACTACAGGCGCCCGCCACCTCACCCGGCTAGTTTTTTGTATTTTTTAGTAGAGACGGGGTTTCACCGTGTTAGCCAGGATGGTCTCGATCTCCTGACCTCGTGATCCACCCGTCTCGGCCTCCCAAAGTGCTGGGATTACAGGCTTGAGCCACCGCGCCCGGCCTGAGATGGGTTAATTTTAAATAGGATGATGAAGAAGGGCCTATCTGAGAAGACGATAAATCAGCAAGGAAATTAGAAATACAAGTCAGAGAATTATTCTAATACCTGAGGGCAGAGCATCCCGGGCAGTGAGAATAGCAAGGGCAAAACCCTGAGGCACAAGGACCTCTCCTGTGTGATTTTTCAGTAATGGTCAAGGTCCTCTTGGTCCCACCAACTCTCCCTAACTTATCTGGGGGTTGACATTTTTGAACCAACAAAAGTGCTGGAAGGCAACACTCTAAGATTTTAAGGGTGCAAAACTTTCATGAAGGTTCTGGGAAAACGCTGACAACAAATGAGGAAAAACAAATGAATTAGGTAGAGTTTAAAATTAAATATAATCAAATTCCATTGCATTGTACATCCAGAATACGTATTTTCGAAAATCGAAAGACTTGTTAAATGAGAATAATTTGAAATAAAAGTGTCTTTTTCATTGGTTTTCCCAGTGGATGTATAAAATAACTAATTGAGTTAAATTTGTTCCTTTTAAAATCCTTAATGCCTCTCTAGAATGTAAAAGTTCATTTCTTATTGTGGAAGTTTTGAAAATTATGTAAAAGTGTAATAAAAATAAAGTTGTTGCCAAACAACATAGAAAAAACTCTGTTAATATTCAAATCTTTCTAAATAGGTTTTCCTTTTATTTCTAAGTTTTGTTGGTTTGAAGTGAAAAAGGCTTATTTTATTTGCATTTTTATTACTAGTCTGTACAATTTTTCACGCCATTTAATGGTCAATTTTTATGTACCAACTTTCTTTTGGGCATCTTAGATTTCTCTTATTGATATGAATAAGCTCTATTGATTATAAGAAAATTGCCAAATGGTTTTGTCCAAGTCTGTTTATTTCCTATTTTTTGTTTGTTTGTTTGTGTGTTTTTGTTTTGAGATGGAGTTTCACTCTGTCACCTAGGCAGGAGTGCAGTGGCACAGTTTTGGCTCACTGCAACCTTCGCCTCCTGGGTTCAAGCGTTTCTCGTGCCTCAGTCTCTTGAGTGTGAAAACAGGGGTGTGCCACCATTCCTAGATCAGTTCTGTAGTTTTGTTAGAGACCAGGTTTCGCCATCATGGCCAGGTTCCGCCATGATGACCTCAAATGATCCACCCTCCTCAACCTCCCAAAGTGCTGGGATGACAGGCGTGAGCGACGCCGCTGGCATATTTCTGCGTAATTGTCTGTTCAGAGTTTACTTTGCTATAGTCTTGCACGTTCATTAAAGCAAAAAAAAAAAAAAAAAAAAAATTATTTCCCACAATCTTCACTCTTCAGGGTTCTTTCAAATTTTACTGAAAAATATTTTCTACAGAAACCTCTTTCATCTGTACATTCTTAACTATAATGTACAGTTAAAATCACAATAATGCAATAAGCAGGCTCCACATTTTTTAAAATAATATTTCATATAGCAACAGTCTCATTATGTTGCCCAAGCTAGTCTCGAATTCCGGGCCTCAAGCGAACCTCCTGCCTCAGCCTCCCATACTGCTGGTATTACAGGTGTGAACCACTAGTCCCAGCTGGGTCCAAATTTTTAATCATGTAAAATGCAGAGTTGTTGCAAGGTTGTTGAAATGACTGGAGCAGCCCTGGACAGTCAGGCTTTAAGGGGTCTGACTGGGAGATCCAAATCCCTTTAGGTCCCAGTTATAGTTTGGCATCATCTGGCCAGCATTTGCCAGATCTCACTTCAATACAACGGGGGAAGTCTAGCCCTCTGGACTACCTGGGCCCGGCAGGACAGTCACAGTGATTCCACAGTCTCTATGGTAGTTGCTACCCATCTTTCCAGCTCTCTCTTAGACAATGAGTGGAGAGAATACTTGAAACATAAGAGCCTCACTCCTTGCCTCCCTACTTCCCACGACAAGCTCCCTTCCTTTTCCACACCGACCTTACTTACCATCTTCCTCTCTGTGGTTACTCCCCTTCCTTTCTCTTCATAAGGCAAGTTCCCTACATTATCATAAGAGTTATTTAACACACGTCTGTAGTGTATACCTTAGATTCTTTCCTCATAATGGCAGCTTTGGTTTAGTTGTAGAGGATGGTGGCTTTATTTCCGACAAACTGGGACAAAATAGTGAACAAATTTTAGGATGGATGCCTTGTATTTGTTACAGTTGTGACATTGAGGACCATGAGACCTGCAAGGTTCTCATTACTCGAGATATAAATGCTGAAAATATAATCAGATAACTTGCTGGTGAGGTGGTGTGTGCCTGTGATCCCATCACTTTGGAAGGCAAAGGTGGGAGGATCACTTGAGGCCAGGAGTTCAACACCAGCCTGGGCAACATAGCAACATCACAAGATCATATCTCTACAAAAAGTCATTAGCAGGAGGTTGTGGCGTGTGCCTGTACTCTGAGCTACTCATGGCACTGAGGCAGGAGAATCATTTGAGTCCAGGAATTGAAGGTTGCAGTGAGCTATAATCATGCCACAGCACTCCACTCCAGCCTGGGCAACAGAGCAAGACTCGTTCTCTACAAAGACAGAGAACAGAATCACTAAGAAGTTGCTTGTTAAAACACAGCATTCCTCCACATTAGCTTTTCAAATTTACCTCTGTTTGGTTAAATTCAAGTGAAAAAAACCAACAAAAAAAAGCCACATAATAGAAACCCCATCATTTTCTCCTATAACCTAAACTTTTTATCAAGTAAGTCATAATCACAGTCACATGAAGAAGAAAATTTTCACTAAATGCTCACTAAGGAGATATCACTGGGCTCTGGGTTGAAATTGCTTCCTGTGTATCAATTGTATACATTTTATATACTTTTTAAAAATTATACTTTAAGTTCTAGAGTACATGTGCACAACCTGCAGGTTTGTTACATATGTATACACGTGCCATGTTGGTGTGCTGCACCCATTAACTCATCATTTACATTAGGTATATCTCCTAATGCTAACCCTCCCCCTTCCCCCCTCCCCACAATAGGACCCCGTGTGTGATGTTTCCCTTCCTGTGTCCAAGTGATCTCATTCTTCAATTCCCACCTATGAGTGAGAACATGCGGTATTTGGTTTTCTGTTCTTTGCAATAGTTTGCTGAGAATGATGGTTTCCAGCTGCATGCTTGTCCCTACAAAGGACACGAACTCATCCTTTTTTATGGCTGCATAGTATTCCATGGTGTATATGTGCCACATTTTCTTAATCCAGTCTGTCACTGATGGACATTTGGGTTGGTTCCAAGTCTTTGCTATTGTGAACAGTGTTGCAATAAACATACGTGTGTATGTGTCCTTATAACAGCATGACTTATAATCCTTTGGGTATATACCCAGTAATAGGATGGCTGGGTCAAATGGTATTTCTAGTTCTAGATCCTTGAGGAATTGCCACACTGTTTTCCACAATGGATGAACTAGTTTATAGTCCTACCAACAGTGTAAAAGTGTTCCTATTTTTCCACATCCTCTCCAGCCCTGTTGTTTCCTGATTTTTTAATGATTGCCATTCTAACTGGTGTGAGATGGTATCTCATTGTGGTTTTGATTTGCATTTCTCTGATGGCCAGTGATGATGAGCATTTTTTCATGTGTCTCTTGGCTGTATGAATGTCTTCTTTTGAGAAGTGTCTGTTCATATCCTTTGCCCACTTTTGGATAGGGTTGTTTGTTTTTTTCTTGTAAATTTGATTGAGGTCTTTATAGGTTCTGGATATTAGCCCTTTGTCAGATGAGTAGATTGCAAAAATTTTCTCCCATTCTGTAGGTTGCCTGTTCACTCTGATGGTAGTTTCTTTTGCTGTGCAGAAGCTCTTTAGTTTAATTAGATCCCATTTGTCAGTTTTGGCTTTTGTTGCCATTGCTTTTAGTGTTTTAGACATGAAGTTCTTGCCCATGCCTATGTCCTGAATGGTATTACCTAGGTTTTCTTCTAGAGTTTTTATGGTTTTAGGTCTAACATTTTAGTCTCTAATCCATCTTGAATTAATTTTCATATAAGGAGTAAGGAAAATATCCAGTTTCAGCTTTCTACTTATGGCTAGCCAATTTTCCCAGCACCATTTATTAAATGGGGAAAG
>NW_022326559.1:0-10525 GCF_002776525.5 Piliocolobus tephrosceles | reverse complement strand
TTGCCCATGCCTATGTCCTGAATGGTATTACCTAGGTTTTCTTCTAGAGTTTTTATGGTTTTAGGTCTAACATTTTAGTCTCTAATCCATCTTGAATTAATTTTCATATAAGGAGTAAGGAAAATATCCAGTTTCAGCTTTCTACTTATGGCTAGCCAATTTTCCCAGCACCATTTATTAAATAGGGAATCCTTTCCCCATTTCTTGTTTTTGTCAGGTTTGTCAAAGATCAGATGGCTGTAGATGTGTGGTATTATTTCTGAGGGCTCTGTTCTGCTCTGTTGGTCTATATCTCTGATTTGGTACCAGTGCCATGCTGTTTTGGTTACTGTAGTCTTGTAGTATAGTTTGAAGTCAGGTAGCATGATGCCTCCAGCTTTGTTCTTTTGGCTTAGGATTGTCTTGCCAATGAGGGATCTTTTTTGGTTCCATATGAACTTTAAAGCAGTTTTTTCCAATTCTGTGAAGAAAGTCATTGGTAGCTTAATGGGCATGGCATTGAATCTATAAATTACCTTGGGCAGTATGGCCATTTTCACAATGTTCATTCTTCCTATCCATGAGCATGGTATGTTCTTCCATTTGTTTGTGTCCTCTTTGATTTCACTGAGCAGTGGTTTGTAGTTCTTCTTGAAGAAGTCCTTTACATCCCTTGTAAGTTGGATTCCTAGGTATTTTATTCTCTTTGAAGCTATTGTGAATGGGAGTTCATTCGTGATTTGGCTCTTTGTTTGTCTGTTACTGGTGTATAAGAATGCTTGTGATTTTTGCACATTGATTTTGTATACTGAGACTTTGCTGAAGTTGCTTATCAGCTTAAGGAGATTTTGGGCTGAGACAGTGGGGTTTTCTAAATATACAATCATGTCATCTGCAAACAGGGACAATTTGACTTCTTCTTTTCCTAACTGAATACCCTTTATTTATTTCTCTTGCCTGATTGCCCTAGCCAGAACTTCCAACACTATGTTGAATAGGAGTGGTGAGAGAGGGCATCCCTGCCTTGTGCCAGTTTTCAAAGGGAATGCTTCCAGTTTTTGCCCATTCAGCATGATATTGGCTGTGGGTTTGTCATAAATAGCTCTTATTATTTTGAGATATGTTCCATCAATACTGAATTTATTGAGAGTTTTTAGCATGAAGGGCTGTTGAATTTTGTCAAAGGCCTTTTCTGCATCTATTGAGATAATCATGTGGTTTTTGTCTTTGGTTCTGTTTATATGCTGGATTACGTTTATTGATTTGCATATGTTGAACCACTCTTGCATCCCAGGGATGAAGCCCACTTGATCATGGTGGATAAGCTTTTTGTTGTGCTGTTGGATTCGGTTTGCCAGTATTTTATTGAGAATTTTTGCATCGATGTTCATCAGGTATATTGGTCTAAAATTCTCTTTTTTTGTTGTGTCTCTGCCAGGCTTTGGTATCAGGATGATGTTGGCCTCATAAAATGAGTTAGGGAGGATTCCCTCTTTTTCTATTGATTGGAATAGTTTCAGAAGGAATGGTACCAGCTCCTCCTTGTATCTCTGGTAGAATTGGCTGTGAAACCGTCTGGTCCTGGACTTTTTTTGGGTGGTAGGCTATTAATTATTGCCTCAATTTCAGAGCTTGCTATTGGTCTATTCAGGGATTCAACTTCTTCTTGGTTTAGTCTTGGGAGAGTGTAAGTGTCCAGGAGATTATCCATTTTTTCTAGGTTTTCTAGTTTATTTGTGTAGAGATATTTACAGTATTCTCTGATGGTAGTTTGTATTTCTGTGGGGTTGGTGGTGATATCCCCTTTATCATTTTTCATTGCATCTATTTGATTCTTCTCTCTTTTCTTCTTTAATTAGTCTTGTTAGTGGTCTATCAATTTTGTTGACCTTTTCAAAAAACCAGCTCCTGGATTCATTGATTTTTTGGAGGGTTTTTTGTGTCTCTATCTCCTTCAGTTCTGCTCTGATCTTAGTTATTTCTTGCCTTCTGCTAGCTTTTGAATGTGTTTGCTCTTGCTTCTCTAGTTCTTTTAATTGTGATGCTAGGGTGTCAATTTTAGATCTTTCCTGCTTTCTCTTGTGGGCATTTAGTGCTATAAATTTCCCTCTACACACTGCTTTAAATGTGTCCCAGAGATGCTGGTATGTTGTATCTTTGTTCTCATTGGTTTCAAAGAACATCTTTATTTCTGCCTTCATTTCGTTATGTACCCAGTAGTCACTTAGGAGCAGTTTGTTCAGTTTCCATGTAGTTGAGCAGTTTTGATTGAGTTTCTTAGTCCTGAGTTCTAGTTTGATTTCACTGTGTTCTGAGAGACAGTGTGTTATAATTTCTGCTGTTTTACATTTGCTGAGGAGTGCTTTACTTCCAACTGTGTGGTCAATTTTGGAATAAGTGCGATGTGGTGCTGAGAAGAATGTATATTCTGTTGATTTGGGGTGGAGAGTTCTATAGATGTCTATTAGGTCCGCTTGGTGCAGAGTTGAGTTCAATCCTGCATATCCTTGTTAACTTTCTGTCTCATTGATCTGTCTAATGTTGACAGTGGGGTGTTGAAGTCTCCCATCATTACTGTATGGGAGTCTAAGTCTCTTTGTAAGTCTCTAAGGACTTGCTTTATGAATCTGGGTGCTCCTGTATTAGGTGCATATATGTAATGGCCTTCTTTGTCTCTTTTGATCTTCAATGGTTTAAAGTCTGTTTTATCAGAGACTAGGATTGCAACCCCTGCTTTTTTTGTTTGTTTGTTTGTTTTCCATTTGCTTGGTAGATCTTCCTCCATCCGTTTATTTTGAGCCAGTTGTGTCTCTGAATGTGAGATGGGTCTCCTGAATACAGCAGACTGATGGGTCTTGACTCTTTATCCAATTTGCCAGTCTGTGTCTTTTAATTGGACTATTTAGTCCATTTACATCTAAGATTAATATTGTTATGTGTGAACTTGATACTGTCATTATGATATTAGCTGGTTATTTTGCTCACTAGTTGATGCAGTTCCTTCCTAGCATTGATGGACTTTACATTTTGACATGTTTTTGCAATGGCTGGTACCTATTGTTCCTTTCCATGATTAGTGCTTCCTTCAGGATCTCTGGTAGGGCAGGCCTGGTGGTGACAGAATCTCTAAGCATTTGCTTGTCTGTAAAGGATTTTATTTCTGCTTCACTTATGAAACTTAGTTTGGCTGGATATGAAATTCTGGATTGAATATTCTTTTCTTTAAGAATGTTAAATATTGGCCCCCACTCTCTTCTGGCTTGGAGAGTTTCTGCCGAGAAATCTGCTGTTAGTCTGATGGGCTTCCCTTTGTGTGTAACCCGACCTTTCTCTCTGGCTGCCCTTAACATTTATTCCTTCATTTCAACTTTGGTGAATCTGACAATTATGTGTCTTAGAGTTGCTCTTCTCAAGGAGTATCTTTGTGGCTTTCTCTGTATTTCCTGAATTCAAATGTTGACCTGCCTTACTAGGTTGGCGAAGTTCTCCTGGATGATATCCTGCAGAGTGTTTTCCAACTTGGTTCCATTTTCCCCATCACTTTCAGGCACACTAATCAGATGTAGATTTGGTCTTTTCACATAATCCCATATTTCTTGGAGGCTTTGTTCATTTCTTTTTACTCTTTTTAATCTACACTTCTCTTCTCACTTCATTTCATTCATTTGATCTTCAGTCGCTGATACTCTTTCTTCCAGATGATCGAGTCAGTTACTGAAGCTTGTGCATTTGTCATGTAGTTCTCGTGTTATGAATTTCATCTCTATCAGTTCTTTTAAGGACTTCTCTACATTGGTTGTTCTAGTTAGCCATTAGTCAAATCTTTTTTCAAGGTTTTTAGTTTCTTTGTACTGGTTACGTAGTTCCTCCTTTAGCTCTGAGAAGTTTGATTGACTGAAGCCTTCTTCTCTCATCTCATCAAAGTCATTCTCCGTCCAGCTTTGTTCCATTGCTGGCAATGAGCTGTGTTCCTTTGGAGGGGGAGATGCACTCTGATTTTTTGAAATTCCCTCTTTTCTACACTGATTTTTGCCCCATCTTTGTGGTTTTATCTGCCTTTGGTCTTTGATAATGGCGACATACTGATGGGGTTTTGGTGTGGGTGTCCTTTCTGTTTGTTAGTTTTCCTTCTAACAGTCAGGACCCTCAGCTGCAGGTCTGTTGGAGTTTGCTTGAGGTCCACTCCAGACCCTGTTTGCCTGGGTATCAGCAGCGGAGGCTGCAGAAGATAGAATATTGCTGAACAGCGAGTGTTGCTGTCAGATTCTTGCTCTGGAAGCTTCGTCTCAGGGGTGTACCCCACCGTGTGAGGTGTGAGGCGTTGGTTTGCACCTAGTGGGGGATGTCTCCTAGTTAGGCTACTCAGGGGTCAGGGACCCACTTGAGCAGACTGTCTGTTCTCAGATCTCAACCTCCATGCTGGGAGATCCACTGCTCTCTTCAAAGCTATCAGACGGGGCATTTACCTCTGCCAAGGTTTCTGCTGCTTTTTGTTTAGCTATGACCTGTCCCCAGAGGAGGAGTCTACAGAAGCAGGCCAGCCTCCTTGAGCTGTGGTGGACTCCACCCAATTCGAGCTTCCTGGTGGCTTTGTTTACCTACATAAGTCTCAGCAATGGCAGGTGCCCCTCCGCAAGCCTTGCTGCCATCTTGCAGTTAGATCTGACTGCTGTGCTAGCAACGAGGGAGGTTCCGTGGGAGTGGGACCCTCTGGGCCAGGGGTGGGATGTAATCTCCTGGTGTGCCGTTTGCTAAGACCCTTGGTAAAGCGCAGTATTAGGGTGGGAGTTACCTGATTTTCCAGGTGTTTTGTGTCTCAATTTCCTTTGGCTAGGAAAAGGAATTCGCTTCCCCTTTGCGCTTGCCAGGTTAGGCGATGCCTCGCCCTGCTTCAGCTGTTGTTGGTCAGGCTGCACCCGCAGACCAGAACCAACTGTCCGACATGACCCAGTGATATGAACCCAGTACCTCAGTTGAAAATGCAGAATCACCCGTATTCTGTGTCACTCATACTGGGAGCTGGAGGCTGGAGCTGTTCCTATTCAGCCATCATGGGCATGCCTCTATATACATTTTAAAAGCACCCCGTCTATGACATTGTGTATGGATGTGAACATATATACTAAAAATACAAAAATGTGGATGGGAAGTATACCAGGCAAAAGTCTAGCCAGAAGAAAAGAAACTGTGCTAAGATATTTACACATTGGATGTTTTATTCAAATAATTGGTTATAATAGGCGATCAGTTACACGTGATGGAATAGCTGGGCTATGGAAAGGAGATGAGGCAACTCAGTTTAGCAGCAGCAGGAAGACATCCTCGCTCCTAAGGAAGAAGGACAAAGAGAGAGTGCTGCTCCCTCAACCCAGAAGCTTTGTCTGGTAGGAGATAGAATCAAGGTGGAGGCTGCCTGGAAAAAGCTGGGCCCACAGAGGAATGTGCCTTCTACTGGAGACGCCACTGAGGTCAAGAGACAGGGAGAGAGGGAGAGAGAAATGCCTGGCTCTTCCCTTCTCCAGCCCTTCAAGCTCCTAACAGTACCTCTCACTGAGCAAACCCAGGGGAAGTTATAACATAGCAAGGAAGCCTGGGAATGTAGGTGTACCCCCCAGCCCCAATCAGAGGGTGAGGGGACTCACCAATTTAGGATAGGCATTTGCTGCTGGAGCAAGAGTCAGGGGAATGGGGATCGGGACGTGCACAAAGTGGTCCTCGACCATATTGGTAACACCTAATTTCTTTAATTTTTTTTTTAAAGGTTTGGAGACAATATGGCAAAATGTTAGCATTTGTTTTTTGCTTTTTTGTTTTGAGACAGAGTCTCTCTCTGTCACCCAGGCTGGTGTGCAGTGGTGCAAGTCTGGCTCACTGCAAACTCCACCTCCCGCGTTCAAGCGACCCTCCCACCTCAGTCTCTCTAGTAGCTGGGACTAAGGTGCACACCACTACACCCGGCTAACACTTGTTAGCACTATAATGTGGGCGACCAGAGGTTCATTACTTTATTTTCTGTACATTTCTATATAGCTGGAATATTTCATAAGAAGCGATTATTATAGGACAAACAGAAATGTTCCAGGTTAATGGCAATAGTAAGCATCTTTATTGTATTTCCACCCTACTTCCCAAGGAAATGTCACATCTCTGTCAGTGAACAGTAGCATCTTTGTGGAGTTTTCAGGCTGTGCCATTGACTCTTTGGCATGATGGTGTATTGAAGACAAGGTGGGAGAGCAAGACAGGGAATGAGTGGAGACAGGCAAGGAGGAAAGGTGGCAGGAAAAGACTCAGGAGGAAGAGGATGACCATCGATCGCTGTGAGCTCTCCCAGAGCCTGCCTGCCTTTGAAACTTGGTTCAGTCACTTATTACCTGGGGAGCCTTGAACAAGTTCCTCCTCTCTCCCTCCTAAGATGTTAATAGTATCTACCTCAGTGGGGTCATTTTGAGGATTCAGTGACTTCACCCACAGGAAAACACTTCACATTGTGTGGGCGCATAGTCCTCTCTCAATCCATGTTGGTTACCATCATTATTTTTTGATTATTGATCTTTACATCCTCAGTGTTAGCAGAGTTCTTGTGCTTAACAAACATTTGTTCAGATCAGATAAGTGGAAAAAATTGTCATTTGCTTATTCAAGCCATGTTTTTCTGTGATATTCTGATCCTAGTTGAATATACAGAAATACATGTCTAAAACAGCACCTCGATTCTGGTCTACAACAGGATGAAGTTCACTGTGATCTCGGATAAGCTTGGCTAAAATAGAACTTGATGGAGACAGCCACACTTCAGCGAAGAAAGAGAATCCCCTGTGTAATGTCATCAGGAGACTCAACCTCAATATTCTGCATCGAAGGGATAGTCCTCCAAATGAGAGGATCTGCAGAAACAAAAAAATAGAGAAACTGTGTTCCATCAAAGCAACAGCTCTGGTTCAGAAGGTACTCTTCTTGGTGGACTCTATGGTATTTGTGCTCTCTCAGCCTCCACCCTGCAAGAACACAAGAAGGGTGCTCACACCTTGACCTTCCCTCAAACCGATATGAGGGCTTTGCTAGGAAGGAGGACAGACAGTGACCAGGGCACAGGAAACAACTCGGAATGACAACTCATGGTCAGCCTGGTGTCAGGTGAGGCAACTGACAAGTCCTGTCCCAATCCACTGTCACAACATCATGAGGTAGGAAACACCAGCACAATTGACAGCTTGGGGATTATTACGAGTATTAAATGAGATAATTGCACCAATAAAGGCCTCAGGACACTGGCACATTCTCAGCTAAGGTTCAATTGATGTTAGCTGCGATGAGTATTATCATCCTAATTTATAGGTAAAGAAACCAACTTGGAAAAACTAGGAAATTTATCCAGTGTCACACAGCTACGAAACCAGTGTTAGAGTTGAATTTGAGGCCAGGTGGACTTACTCCTGAGCCACCAAGCCATTGCCTCCGCCGGAAAAGATGTTCATTGGAAGGTCAGCGGTTCAGTTTGGGGGAGAGTGCCATTTGATGTTCCCCCTTCCTTTTTACACTAAGCAGCTGCTACTTTGTTAAGCACTGATAAAAGGAAGCCATTGTAAGATGACGAAAGGCTGCTGTGATACTAAAGGTGGGCAGGATAGATACAGAATATCATGACAAGCAAGCTACGCTTGAGATACTGAAACCATTTCTAAAAGCTGAAAAATCATTTTGGCTATAGAAACATTGGAAGAAATTCAAATTGTCATCGAATTGCAGACCTCACAGTAATAAATGGCAGACAACTCTCTTTCATATATTTAATTAGATACATTAATCAGAAAGTATTGATTGTAAAGAGATGATTTAGGATTCCTACCTAGCCAGAGTGAAAACTTTCTTTCAACCACTTATCTACGATTTAAAGTAGAGTTACCACCACCACCTTTGAGAGGAATTTGGAGATTATTTAATCCAGCTTCCCCGGCCTTCTTGCTTGAATGCTCTAAACACAAACCTACCTCAGGGCCTTGGCACCTGCTGTTATCACTGCCAAGAATGCACTTCCCCAAATATGCATACGGCATATCCCTCACAGCAAAGCCTCCCTTGACCCACCCCGTATAAAGGATCCGTCCCACTACCACCTACCACTTCCTATCCACTTTGCCCTACTTTATTTTTCTGTCTAGCATTTGTTACTGTCTGACACATAAATTTTGGGTTGATTTATTTCTATTCTGTCTTCTTCCCTCCCTCCCTAAGCACGTGGAAGCAGCAGCTTTGCATAGTATGATAACCCAAGCATCTAGAAAATGCCTGGCACATAGAGGACCACTGGATATTCATTGATTGCATGAAGAAATGAATGCTCGCCTCCTGCCTATCGACAACACACCTTCTGTTACAATTCTAGCTCTACATCCAGAAGTTCAGACAATAAGCAGCAATTAGAGATGTGTCCATCACAGTGATTCCCAGGCACCCCAATTTTAAGTTTCAGAATTGCCCCAAAATTGTATTTGAAGACACAAGTAGTCCCAGCAGCCTTCTAATCCTTTTAACTAACTCTCTACCAGTTTAGAAAAACTCCTGGCAATATTCCTAGTTAACTCCATGCCACTTACCGCAACACGTTACAGGCCCTCCAGTTTCTGTTGAAGCTGAGGATGGTTGCCATCTCCTGATCACTCAACTTAAAGTCAAAGACCTGGAAAGATAGGAGTTCCAGTACATCATCGGTAAGGCCATTACTGCTGCGGCTGGAGACTGTCAGTCATTCTAGCAGGGAGTTCTGGCAGCACAAACTTGTCACCGGTGTTTTTCCCGTTATGTCCACGGGATACAAATTTTTCTCTAAATGAAGTTCTACACAAAGACCGCAGTATTTGTAAGTGCTCAGTGTTCCAGGGGAGAGAGACCAGGCTCACAGGCACTAAGCCCCAGGTGTGCACAGGCCCTGTGCTCCATGATGCGCCCTTCTAGAAGACAGCTCTCCAAGGACAGTTCACATCTCCTCTGCTGCCAGAAGTTGAGCAGGGAGGCCAGGACAGTCTGCTCATGTGGTGGCCCAGGGCTTAGCTGCTCAGGGGCAACTGAGGGTCTTCTCAGTGGTGTGAGGCACAGCTGTGCTCAGACCTGACATGGCTTCAGCAGGCACTGTCCCCAGCATGTCGTAAGCCCATGGGTCATTCATCTCAGGTATACTGAGCCTAGCACCCTAGACTGGAAAATGATAGAGTGGTGGGAACGGAGGGGGCCAAAGACAGTGCAGGAATGAGCTGAGAATCCTGGTGAGAGGATCTGCCTCTGCCCCACCCCACTGAGAAGTACCAGGGCCGACCTGCCAGGACCTTACCTGAATGTTCTCAACAATGCGTGCCGGTGTCACAGACTTGGGGATCACAATCACATTCCTCTGGATATGGAAACGGATCAGAACCTGTGCGGAAAGGGGACATGATGTTTCCACTCAGCTACAATGACCCCTCCTTTTACGGAAAGGAAGAATAAAACATCTCTGCAGCTCACTGTGGCTTCAGGTACAATCGCTGACACTGACTGAGCCCTTCGCAGCTATTAGACTTGTGCCAGCTCCCTGCCTCATTCTCTCCCTTCCTCTTAGGGACAACCCTGTGATCTTCATTTTTTAGAAATAAAGAAAGCAGTTTGGGTGTCATAAGGCTGATCAGAGGTAGAGTTGGCATCTGTACCACATCCCTAGACTCCAAAGCCATGCTTTGCGACTTGGCTGTAGGGCCTAACAGGAAGCTGTGAGGCAGAAGCTATCTTTGTTTCAGTGACAGCTCTTGTGTTTCCTGGAGGTTCCAACAGACTTCGAAGGAAACACTTTAGAGGGCTTCAGCTCCTGTGTTCTTCCCCTTTAAGGAGTTACTTGAGGACAACACAAGAAATGAAACCTGAGACTGGAGAAAAGAGTTGTTGGATAACAAGAAAAATAAAAATATGGTACCTGGGCTACGGTTTTTTTGTGCTTTGCAGCAATCTCCTTAATCTTGGGATCCTCCAGCAGGGAAGGGTCCTCTGGCTTGGCCCTAGGGGCAGAAAGATGCTGATGTGAACAATCACCATGGCTACCATGTACAGATGGACACCACTCCGATGAGGGTCTCAAGACTGATCATCAGAGCCTCTCCATCTGGGAGACAGGCAGGAAGACCTGGAAGCTTGGGTCCTTCACCCGGACTCTGAAGCCTCAGCATTTTGCAAAGCCTGGTTCATCCTTGGGTGGCTGAACTGGAAATATTCCCAGAGGGTCAAACACATCGCCCATGTTTTTGTTATTGCTGTTGTTGTTGCTTTTTAATTCTCATTTTTCCCACTGTCATCCCATTTGGTTGTACCAAACACATTACCTTACACACGTTTTTCTTTAGAGTGACTTATGGTCTCATACCAATATTTACCAAACATAAAATAATGTTTTTAAGATTATCAAGAGAAGGATCCACTGCTTGGAAGCCTCACCAAGGTCTATCCGGAGAGCCCAGGGGGCTGTAGGCTGTAACGGTGATGCCCTTGGAGTGGCAGTACTGGATCAGTTTCTCCTGCGTGA
>NW_022326558.1:0-9176 GCF_002776525.5 Piliocolobus tephrosceles | reverse complement strand
GTGAGACTTCTACCTGCTCACTCAGAATCATTTCTGCACCAACCATGGCCACCTTTGTGGAGCTCAGTACCAAAGCCAAGATGCCCATTGTGGGCCTGGGCACTTGGAAGGTAAATATGCAAATCTTTGCACACCCTTCTTCTCTGGAGGGGTGTTTGGGTGTTTTCTCTTTCTGCTTTCAGCCAGGAAAGCCTGGAGGTCGGGCAGGGGTTTGGAGAGGTGAGATTCGGTCCTGGAGCCGGGACTCCGGTTGCTTTCTTTTCTCAGAGCTGATTCAGGCTGGAAAGCTCCAAGGCTGGCTTTCCCAGCAGTGCTGAGAGCTTCTCTAGCAAGTATCAAAGTTCAAGCAGCTGTTGGACCCAAAATTGTTTTCCAGGGCATTTTCTCTCTCTGGCTCTAGGACACTTAATTGGGCTCAACATTTCCCCCAGAGTCTTGGCTGTGGCTTTGTTGTGGGCCGGGTGGTTGCGGAGGGGATGCAAAGCCGGAAGTCCCCGGCACCCCTTTGCAGATCAGGGTGTGGGACTTGGGCTAGCAGAATCCATATGACCTGGGAGCTTGTTAGAAATGCAGAACTGGCCGGGTGTGGTGGCTCATGCCTGTAATCCCAGCACTTTGGGAGACCCAGACAGGAGGATTGCTTGAGCCCAGGAGTTGGAGACCAGTCTGGGCAACATGGTAAGACTCCATTTCTACAAAAAATAAATAAATTAGCTGGGCATGGTGGGACGCACCTGTAGTCCCAGTCACTTGGGAGGCTGAGGTGGAGATTGAATGTTGAGTCTGAGAGGTCAAGGCTGCAGTGAGCAGTGATTGTGCCACTGCACTCCAGTTTAGGCAACAGAGTGAGATCCAAGAAAGAAAGAAAGAGAGAGAGGGAGAGAAAACGCAGAGTCTCAGGCTCCACCCCAGGCTACCTAATGGGCATCTGCACTTTAACAAGATCCCCAGGTGGTTCCTGTCCACACTGAAATTTGCAACGTGCTGGGGCTGCCGAGAGCCTGGGCTGGGAGTCATGAACTCCACCTGGCTGTGTTAATGTCAGCTGGCAAAAGGCACATCCAGGACTCAGTGAGGCAGGTTCCTGAGCCTCTCTTAGGCTAAGTTTGAAGTTGTTCCATCACCACCTCACTCTGCCTTCTTTGCCATTTTCATCCATGGTCGCACTACCCTAACTAGCGACCAGAAGCAGTCTTTGGAATTCCTCTTCTCTCCTGTGCCTTGTGGCTAATGTGCCTGCTGAGTCTTCTGCCTACGGCTCTCTTTCCTTCTGTGCACCCTGATTTTTCCCCTCTCTTGTGCCGAGTTGGAAGGTAGGACACTCTGTTGCCACACTGGGTCATTCTCAGGATACGTTCTAGGTGTATCTGGACGAACAGATCACTTCCAGCTTGATTCATGCACAGCGTCTCTTGCTTCAATAGCAAGATTTGCCCAAAATCAGAGCTTCAATCCTATATAAATGGAACAAATAATCACTTCCAGAATTTCAGGGTATCTGCCCACCCTGGGTAAGTTCACCAGGCAGTTTCAGAATTTTGGAATTCAAAGTAAGAATTATGAAAGGAGCTGTCTTCAACACATGGAGATGATAGACTAAAGGATTATGAACTTAGCAGTGGAGGTGAAGAAGGGTGTAGTGTAGCGGTTGGGGGCACAGGGGTGCTTCTGGATGCCTGGCAGCAGCCGGTTTCCTGTCCAGGTGGTAGGGTAGCTGTGCATCTCTGTTTTGTGTTCCTTTCAATGTTTGTTATCTCACAACAGAAGAGGTTTAAAAGACTGTTCTGTGAGAGATCAAGTTTTAAGTGCTTTTTGCCCCCATCATTGGCTTGGTTAGGTTAGAACAAATATGTGATAATTCTATTGCCTTTCTTTTCTTTTTTTCCTTTCTTTTCTTTCTTTCCCTTCTTTCTCTCCCTCTCTCATTCTCCCTCCCTCCCTCTTTCTTCTTATAGGAATGGAAAACAAACTCTATTCCTATAAGGTTTTCTATTTCTCCTTTTTTTCTGAAAGGATCGTTGTATAATCAACGGCCTCTACTGAGCCTTACTGTGTGTCAGGTGATGTGCTTAACTTAACATTCATTGCAGCTTGTTATCACCACAAAGGCCTCATGAGGCTGGTGCTATTTTTTTTTTTTTTTTTTTTTTCCATTTTGCAGACAAGGTTTAGAGAGATTGCATCACCTGCTTAGGCACACACACCCAGTAAGTGTTGGAATCCGGATTGATGCTGTAATGACCATTGTCCAGATCCTTATCACCGTTTGGGGATATTGTCTGAAAATCCCTCTGGGTTATTTAGAGTCAAGCTTTCACCCGGATCTTCAGAAAGTTGCAGTGGAGCCATCTGCACTCCCCGACATACCTGAAGACATTTCAGGACTAACCTGGATGAAAGGGAACTGACTTTAACTAGGATAGGACATAAGGAGATAATCATAAAATTCATTCACTTTCCTCCTTTTCTTTTGAAAACTTTTCTAAAGTGTGTATCCTCCCAGATATCCCCTGGCCAAGGAGACCCCAGTGAAGCCTTGGTTTGGAGAAACTGGGCCGTGTGGGGGGGGCAGCCTATTGAAGGTGGTCTGGGGATAAGAGACTATGTTAGTTTCTGACTGTGGTGTAATTCCGGTACTGGGGAGGTGGGAGGATTGCTTGAAACTGGGAGTGTGAGGCCAGCCTGGGCAACATGGCAAGTCCCCATCGCTTAAAAAAAAAAAAATACATGTAGGATGGGCTTTTCTTTTGCCTTTCAGTCTCCTCTCGGCAAAGTGAAAGAAGCGGTGAAGGTGGCCATTGATGCAGGATATCGCCACATTGACTGTGCCTATGTCTATCAGAATGAACATGAGGTGGGGGAAGCCATCCAAGAGAAGATCCAAGAGCAGGCTGTGAAGCGGGAGGACCTGTTCATCGTCAGCAAGGTGCACATGGCGCATTGGGTGGGAGGCCTTCACCTCAAGGCAGGCAGAAGTATCTGGGTCGGGTCGGCAGCGAGAACTCTGTCAGCCTTTTCTACATGTAGCCCTTTTCATCCCTGCCTTGATAACATCCGTGGATACAATTCTATCCATACTCCAAGCCGTTCTTGATATTTGAACATGTCGTTGCTGCGCCACCTGCCAGCGGGTTGGTTTTCCCATGGTGGGCTTGTCTCCATGGAGCCCTGCACTGCCCTGGGCCTCCCTGTTCCCCATCAGAGGGATCCACCATCTGCCCAGAGGCAGTCAGAGGCCAAGGGTGCAGGCAGGGCTTGATGTGTGGCCTCCTGTCAGCACTGTGGTCTCCCTGTCAGCACTGTGGACGTGCAACTATGTCCCTGAGGCTGTCAGCCAGAGGGCATTTTGGAAACAGTAGGAGCATTTTTCTATTGTCACATATGATTTTCTTCATTAAGTCTATCGAAAGGTGAGGTACACAATGTTTTAATAAAGAAGGGGGTGTTGGGTGTGAGGGGGTTGAGAATCACTGGATTTACATCATACACAACTTGCTAAGAAAACACTAGTTCTAGGTACGTGGATATTGCATACATCTGGCGGGACAAATAGACCCCACTGTGTAGCAGCCAAGTGTAGATTAAAGCCCTTACAAAGTTATCATTTGGGGCCTGACAGGCTTGATAAGGGACCTATTAGGCAGGTCAGATAAAGGACCTTCTTTTCCCGAAGGCCTAGGAATGCTTGACATTTAAAAGTTACACACAAGTCCTGCTCTGAGAGAGCCCGCAGTTGAGGATGAGACTGAGACAGGTAAAGACATTTCAAATCTGTGGCCACATTTACTTAAATGATCTGAGAGACATATAGAGTACTAGGAGAGTTGAAAAAGTAAATTAGTTTTAACACTTAAGACATGTCATTGACGTGCTGAGCCCTGGTGATCTTCCACACTGCGCTGTGGATCTTAATCAGCTTTGTTATCAATGGCCTGTGCCAGGTTAGATCAGGGTGCAAATCAAAAGGCAGGGACAATGGGTATAACGTGGCCCTTCCTTTTCTCGGTACTAACAGCTCATTGCTACACTCTTTGCAGTTGGGGCCCACTTTCTTTGAAAGACCCCTTGTGAGGAAAGCCTTTGAGAAGACCCTCAAGGACCTGAAGCTGAGCTATCTGGACGTCTATCTTATTCACTGGCCACAGGGATTCAAGGTTTGAGCGACTCCCTTTCTTAGTCTCTAGTTTCTGAGCAGCTGCCAGAAAATAGTAGCTGTACCGGGGCTGAGGATGATGTGGACTGGAGCAGGAGACCTTGTAGTTCATAATTGTGAATGGCAGGAAGAGACCTTGGAGCAGAAAGACACTGGCGTGGAAGGGAGGCTGAGGCCATGTGTATTGCTGAGGTGGCCACATGCCTGTGTTTTCTTGCAGTTACATCTGAGAGAAGCCATGATTTCTGGTAGCCCAAACAAGTTGCGACTGCCCTATCACCTTTGTCTTGATTCCGTGCCCTGGGACTGCCCTCCCAGGAAATCCTTTGGGTTACACTTGCATAACTATATTCCGGGGCCTAATTATCTTCTTAAGCAAAGCACACCCCGGGAGTGGCATCTTGGAGAAAAGCCCAAGTGCCGTGATGCTGGAAGGAAGCCAGTAGTCATCACGACTGCCATTGCCTGGGGCTCTGCTCTACCTGCCCCTGAGGGGTGGGAGAGACAAATTTCCAGCTCTCACCCCTCCTGACCAGCTGGAGTGATGACGGCCTGCCATCCCTTATTCCATGTCTCTTCTAGAAGCTGCAAGGATAGAAGCTGGCCAATATCTTCCCCAGTAAACCACACCCTGGAGATCTAATCCTTATCCGGTGACACTGAAATGAAAGTTTGCCCTTGGGTGTATACAGGATTTAAGTGTATGAGGTTAATGTCCATGGTGATAATGGTGGCTTCTGGAATGTACTAACAGTAGATCTTAAAGTCAATCCAGTAGTTTCTAAAATATATGGATTAATATGCTACAGTAGATACAGAGATTTTATTTAAACTCACATACTTGTAGTATGTATTGCAGAGTCTGAAAAACTGGTATGCATATGTAGTATTTAGCAAGAGTCAGGACCCTGAAACCTTGAGTAAACTTTTCATTCTGTATTTACAGTCTGGGGATGACATTTTACCCAAAGATGATAAAGGTAATATCATCGCTGGAAAAGCAACGTTCTTGGATGCCTGGGAGGTAGGTTCCAGCTTCCTCTACGTGTGCTGGGAGAGAAATTCTCAGTTATCCATGAGACTTTCCATTGATATGAAAGAGGCCATGTGCCTGATGCTCTCTAATTTCATCATCATGATTCTCTTGCTCTTCTAATATCTTGCTCATTGCATTTGGCTTTTGGGTGCATCTGATACTATTTATATTTCAAGGCTAATACTGAGTCTTCAAATAAGACTGCAAATACAATGTACCCCACTTTGGGGAATACACATGCTGTTCTCAAACCAGGGTGAAGCATTTGGAACAGGAGGTTTGGGCCTGGGTTTGCTCATAGCAGCTGAGTAACCTAGGGTCAGTTTTGTAACTCTTGTAGGGCTCAGTTTTCCCTTCTTAAAAAAGAAGTCTTATAATACATACTACTAATATATATTTTGAGGGTGTGATAAAGATTAAGATGGTTTACACGCCAGGAACATTAGTCATAGCGACCATGTAATCATCTAAACCTTTAAGGCAGGGTTAACATCCCCCTTTATAAATAATGACATTTGAAGCCTAGATTGATTGGTGACTTGCACAGGTGATGTCACAATGTGTGTGGCAGAGCTGGGATTGGACCCAGACTCATCTGAATCACAAGTCCAACCACCAAAGCCATCAGCGTGGTGCTTGCCAGGCAGTGAACACACATCCAGAAATCAGGGAGCCTGGGTGCCCTGCTTTGCAGATCACATCATGACCTGTTTCACATCATTCACATTCAAAGTGAATTAGGGATCAGTGTTTTCTCTGATCATTTTGTATTATACCATTCTATCCTTTTGCAAATGCTAGTAGAGAACAAAGTGGAGGAATGAGTTATAAATGATCAGTGGCATCTGACTCCAAGAGTTCATGATGTCATAGTGGCAGCTGTCTGTGTAGGGATGCATGTAGTTGCGAGTTTGTATTGTGTTTTACAAGGGAAAATATATTAAGCCTCACCTTTCTGAATTGCTTAGAATTGACATGATTCAACAAAACATAGCTTTTTCTGTGTATTGTTTGTTCAAAAACATTAATCCACAAACACAACATTCATTTTTTAAAGACAGAGTCTCACTTTGTCGCCCAGGCTGGAGTGCAGTGGCTTCATCTTGACTCACTGCAACATCCCTCTATCGAGTTAAAGCCATTCTCCTGCCTTAGCCTCCTGAGTAGCTGGGACTACATGTGCGTACCACCACACTCGGCTAACTTTTGTATTTTCAGTAGAGACAGGGTTTCACCGTGTTAGCCAGACTGGTCTCGAACTCCTGACCTCAGGGGATCCACCCATCTCGGCTTCCCAAAGCGCTCTGATGACAGGCATGAGCCACTGCACCTGGCCATTTGCAATACATTTTATCAGTTTGATTTAGCTCCTATGATGATATTAATATGGCTCGTGTGTCAGTGTAGCCTGTGCTCACAATGCTATGTTTTCTGAATGAATACAAGTATGACTGCTAAATACAACATCTGAAAGGCATGAAAAGATATCAGTGATCAAGGTCAGAGGCTCTGATTTGAAATGAGCAGGTCTGAATATGAAAGCGCTGGATGTTTATGTAGACCCATAGCCAGTTCAGTAGAAACCTCATTGACCACCCTGAAGCAGAGGGGAGGAAAAAGTATAAAGATGTCAAGTTCAAAGACAGGCAAACTAACCTGACCTATGATATACAATAGCTTTTATATTATCTAATTGCCCTGTCAGAAGTTTTGGGAACCTTATGTTTTCATAGCATCTAAACTCTACTGCCCAATTTGAATAACTTCATCTATACTAGTGGTTCTCAACGTGTCTATTCATTAGAATCACCTGAGGAGTTTAAAAATCCCAATATCTAGGCTACAACTCAGACAAAAATCTGTAAGAAACTCTGGGAGGTGAAACTTAGCCACCGATATTACTTTTTTTTGTTTGTTTTTTTTTTTAATTCAGAGAGAGTCTTGTTCTGTTGCACAGGCTGCAGTACAATGGCAAGATCATAGCTCAGTGCAGCCTCAGACTCCTGGGCTCAAGCAATCTTCCCAAGTAGCTGGGATCAGAGGCACATGCCACCACATCCAGCTAATTAAAAAAAATTTTTCTGGTAGAGACAGAGTCTTGCTATGTTGCCCAGGATGGTCTCGAACACCTGGCCTCAAACAATCCTCCTATCTCAGCCTCTCATAATGTGTATGAGAAAGATATACATTATTAGTATGTATATTATAAGACTTTTTTTAGGAGGAGAATACTAAGGCCTACAAGAGTTAAAAACTTACCCTACGTTGCTGAAACCCAGGTCCAAACCCCCTGTTCCAATCCTATCCCAAAGTGCTGAGATTACAGTCATGAGCCACTGCATCCACCAGTAGTTTTTAAACTTCCCTGGTGATTCCAAATGGCAGCCAAAGTTGAGAAGGGCTGGATAAAGAGTTCCCTGAACATGTCATGTTCATCCCTGCCTCTGAGCTTTGCTATTGCCTTCCTGTCTCATATGCTCATGTTTTTCCCCTCTTTTTTCTCTCTCTCTCTTTTTTTTTTTTTTTTCTGAGGTGCAGTTTAAACTCTACCTGAAGGTCTGCCCTGACAGCTGCAGGCTGTGTGAATCTCTTCCTTCTCTGCCCTTTCTGACTCTGTCTATGCCACGGTCGTGTTATCTGAGGCAGCCTCAGGGTCATGGTTGATGGCTCCATAGAAGGGAACCCTAGCACTTTAATTGGACTATAAGAATCTCAGAAGAAGGAAGCACATTGTATGTTTTTACGTCCTGACAACTTCTGGAACATGCATTGGAGGCTGCTGCTAACATACATGATATCTTTGGGCAAGTTTGGAAAATGCCCAATATAGGCTAAAAGTTATACAAAGATTCCCTTCCTTGGGGGTCCCTGTAGTTTCTGTACCGGGAAGCATGGCTGGATATGCAGAAGGTGGGTCAGGTTTCAGCCCCACACAACTCCTTGGCCAGGTGACCTGCCAGGGCGTAATCTGAATGCATGACCTTCCTGCAAACCCAAGCACGGTTGGTGTGGGAGAAAGTGACTCAGGACCCACAAGTGAGGCTTCTCCACATGCTGCAGCCTCTTCCTGACTAACACAGCTTGCCCAGGTTTGGGTGTACAATGCATACACAGCAGTAGCTACCCACTGTCATTTGGATTCATTAAAAATAAAATCATGTCATAAGCTTGCAAATGTTCATTTTTTATTTTTTGTGTTACAAAACTTTCCTATGTCCCCTGTGTACAGAAGTATAATTTTGTATGTGTTTCTTTACGTGTAAGGTGAGAGGGGCAAGCATATAAAATCTTTACCTGTTACTCCTAGTTTTTCTTGGGCTGGGGAGGGGCAGTAGGACTGGAACATTCACTGATGGGCACCCAGGCCCTGGACTGAAATTTCCTGTGAATGCTTCGGCTCACCCTGTTGTGGTGGATCCTTTAGCAATTTCTGCCCCAGGGAGGACTAAGGCAAGCCAGGGTCCCTGTAGTCCCTCTGGGGCTGCCCAAAAGGTCTTCCTTTCTATGACAGGCCATGGAGGAGCTGGTGGATGAGGGGCTGGTGAAAGCCCTTGGCATCTCCAATTTCAACCACTTCCAGATTGAGAAGCTCTTGAACAAACCTGGACTGAAATATAAACCAGTGACTAACCAGGTAAATTCTGTTTAGTATAAGGGTAAATAAAGGTCTTGCCCTATTACTTCTTAAACATTGGGAGGAACGTTCAATGCTATGCCCCGAGTCTCATCTCAGGGGTCAGTGATCAGAACACTTTCGGGCGGTGTGAGGCTGATCTCATGGGTGTGTTAGCAAGAATCTCAGTGGGTAGGTGTTTGGCCTTTGCTTAGTGGTCTTTTTGTCTGTGTGTGTGTTGAACTCCCTATGAACAACTCAAAAAGCCAGCCACCTTTCCCCATGATGCGAATTGTTTGCTGTTGCAGGTTGAGTGTCACCCGTACCTCACGCAGGAGAAACTGATCCAGTACTGCCACTCCAAGGGCATCACC
>NW_022326557.1:0-9176 GCF_002776525.5 Piliocolobus tephrosceles | reverse complement strand
GGTGATGCCCTTGGAGTGGCAGTACTGGATCAGTTTCTCCTGCGTGAGGTACGGGTGACACTCAACCTGCAACAGCAAACAATTCGCATCATGGGGAAAGGTGGCTGGCTTTTTGAGTTGTTCATAGGGAGTTCAACACACACACAGACAAAAAGACCACTAAGCAAAGGCCAAACACCTACCCACTGAGATTCTTGCTAACACACCCATGAGATCAGCCTCACACCGCCCGAAAGTGTTCTGATCACTGACCCCTGAGATGAGACTCGGGGCATAGCATTGAACGTTCCTCCCAATGTTTAAGAAGTAATAGGGCAAGACCTTTATTTACCCTTATACTAAACAGAATTTACCTGGTTAGTCACTGGTTTATATTTCAGTCCAGGTTTGTTCAAGAGCTTCTCAATCTGGAAGTGGTTGAAATTGGAGATGCCAAGGGCTTTCACCAGCCCCTCATCCACCAGCTCCTCCATGGCCTGTCATAGAAAGGAAGACCTTTTGGGCAGCCCCAGAGGGACTACAGGGACCCTGGCTTGCCTTAGTCCTCCCTGGGGCAGAAATTGCTAAAGGATCCACCACAACAGGGTGAGCCGAAGCATTCACAGGAAATTTCAGTCCAGGGCCTGGGTGCCCATCAGTGAATGTTCCAGTCCTACTGCCCCTCCCCAGCCCAAGAAAAACTAGGAGTAACAGGTAAAGATTTTATATGCTTGCCCCTCTCACCTTACACGTAAAGAAACACATACAAAATTATACTTCTGTACACAGGGGACATAGGAAAGTTTTGTAACACAAAAAATAAAAAATGAACATTTGCAAGCTTATGACATGATTTTATTTTTAATGAATCCAAATGACAGTGGGTAGCTACTGCTGTGTATGCATTGTACACCCAAACCTGGGCAAGCTGTGTTAGTCAGGAAGAGGCTGCAGCATGTGGAGAAGCCTCACTTGTGGGTCCTGAGTCACTTTCTCCCACACCAACCGTGCTTGGGTTTGCAGGAAGGTCATGCATTCAGATTACGCCCTGGCAGGTCACCTGGCCAAGGAGTTGTGTGGGGCTGAAACCTGACCCACCTTCTGCATATCCAGCCATGCTTCCCGGTACAGAAACTACAGGGACCCCCAAGGAAGGGAATCTTTGTATAACTTTTAGCCTATATTGGGCATTTTCCAAACTTGCCCAAAGATATCATGTATGTTAGCAGCAGCCTCCAATGCATGTTCCAGAAGTTGTCAGGACGTAAAAACATACAATGTGCTTCCTTCTTCTGAGATTCTTATAGTCCAATTAAAGTGCTAGGGTTCCCTTCTATGGAGCCATCAACCATGACCCTGAGGCTGCCTCAGATAACACGACCGTGGCATAGACAGAGTCAGAAAGGGCAGAGAAGGAAGAGATTCACACAGCCTGCAGCTGTCAGGGCAGACCTTCAGGTAGAGTTTAAACTGCACCTCAGAAAAAAAAAAAAAAAAGAGAGAGAGAGAAAAAAGAGGGGAAAAACATGAGCATATGAGACAGGAAGGCAATAGCAAAGCTCAGAGGCAGGGATGAACATGACATGTTCAGGGAACTCTTTATCCAGCCCTTCTCAACTTTGGCTGCCATTTGGAATCACCAGGGAAGTTTAAAAACTACTGGTGGATGCAGTGGCTCATGACTGTAATCTCAGCACTTTGGGATAGGATTGGAACAGGGGGTTTGGACCTGGGTTTCAGCAACGTAGGGTAAGTTTTTAACTCTTGTAGGCCTTAGTATTCTCCTCCTAAAAAAAGTCTTATAATATACATACTAATAATGTATATCTTTCTCATACACATTATGAGAGGCTGAGATAGGAGGATTGTTTGAGGCCAGGTGTTCGAGACCATCCTGGGCAACATAGCAAGACTCTGTCTCTACCAGAAAAATTTTTTTTAATTAGCTGGATGTGGTGGCATGTGCCTCTGATCCCAGCTACTTGGGAAGATTGCTTGAGCCCAGGAGTCTGAGGCTGCACTGAGCTATGATCTTGCCATTGTACTGCAGCCTGTGCAACAGAACAAGACTCTCTCTGAATTAAAAAAAAAAACAAACAAAAAAAAGTAATATCGGTGGCTAAGTTTCACCTCCCAGAGTTTCTTACAGATTTTTGTCTGAGTTGTAGCCTAGATATTGGGATTTTTAAACTCCTCAGGTGATTCTAATGAATAGACACGTTGAGAACCACTAGTATAGATGAAGTTATTCAAATTGGGCAGTAGAGTTTAGATGCTATGAAAACATAAGGTTCCCAAAACTTCTGACAGGGCAATTAGATAATATAAAAGCTATTGTATATCATAGGTCAGGTTAGTTTGCCTGTCTTTGAACTTGACATCTTTATACTTTTTCCTCCCCTCTGCTTCAGGGTGGTCAATGAGGTTTCTACTGAACTGGCTATGGGTCTACATAAACATCCAGCGCTTTCATATTCAGACCTGCTCATTTCAAATCAGAGCCTCTGACCTTGATCACTGATATCTTTTCATGCCTTTCAGATGTTGTATTTAGCAGTCATACTTGTATTCATTCAGAAAACATAGCATTGTGAGCACAGGCTACACTGACACACGAGCCATATTAATATCATCATAGGAGCTAAATCAAACTGATAAAATGTATTGCAAATGGCCAGGTGCAGTGGCTCATGCCTGTCATCAGAGCGCTTTGGGAAGCCGAGATGGGTGGATCCCCTGAGGTCAGGAGTTCGAGACCAGTCTGGCTAACACGGTGAAACCCTGTCTCTACTGAAAATACAAAAGTTAGCCGAGTGTGGTGGTACGCACATGTAGTCCCAGCTACTCAGGAGGCTAAGGCAGGAGAATGGCTTTAACTCGATAGAGGGATGTTGCAGTGAGTCAAGATGAAGCCACTGCACTCCAGCCTGGGCGACAAAGTGAGACTCTGTCTTTAAAAAATGAATGTTGTGTTTGTGGATTAATGTTTTTGAACAAACAATACACAGAAAAAGCTATGTTTTGTTGAATCATGTCAATTCTAAGCAATTCAGAAAGGTGAGGCTTAATATATTTTCCCTTGTAAAACACAATACAAACTCGCAACTACATGCATCCCTACACAGACAGCTGCCACTATGACATCATGAACTCTTGGAGTCAGATGCCACTGATCATTTATAACTCATTCCTCCACTTTGTTCTCTACTAGCATTTGCAAAAGGATAGAATGGTATAATACAAAATGATCAGAGAAAACACTGATCCCTAATTCACTTTGAATGTGAATGATGTGAAACAGGTCATGATGTGATCTGCAAAGCAGGGCACCCAGGCTCCCTGATTTCTGGATGTGTGTTCACTGCCTGGCAAGCACCACGCTGATGGCTTTGGTGGTTGGACTTGTGATTCAGATGAGTCTGGGTCCAATCCCAGCTCTGCCACACACATTGTGACATCACCTGTGCAAGTCACCAATCAATCTAGGCTTCAAATGTCATTATTTATAAAGGGGGATGTTAACCCTGCCTTAAAGGTTTAGATGATTACATGGTCGCTATGACTAATGTTCCTGGCGTGTAAACCATCTTAATCTTTATCACACCCTCAAAATATATATTAGTAGTATGTATTATAAGACTTCTTTTTTAAGAAGGGAAAACTGAGCCCTACAAGAGTTACAAAACTGACCCTAGGTTACTCAGCTGCTATGAGCAAACCCAGGCCCAAACCTCCTGTTCCAAATGCTTCACCCTGGTTTGAGAACAGCATGTGTATTCCCCAAAGTGGGGTACATTGTATTTGCAGTCTTATTTGAAGACTCAGTATTAGCCTTGAAATATAAATAGTATCAGATGCACCCAAAAGCCAAATGCAATGAGCAAGATATTAGAAGAGCAAGAGAATCATGATGATGAAATTAGAGAGCATCAGGCACATGGCCTCTTTCATATCAATGGAAAGTCTCATGGATAACTGAGAATTTCTCTCCCAGCACACGTAGAGGAAGCTGGAACCTACCTCCCAGGCATCCAAGAACGTTGCTTTTCCAGCGATGATATTACCTTTATCATCTTTGGGTAAAATGTCATCCCCAGACTGTAAATACAGAATGAAAAGTTTACTCAAGGTTTCAGGGTCCTGACTCTTGCTAAATACTACATATGCATACCAGTTTTTCAGACTCTGCAATACATACTACAAGTATGTGAGTTTAAATAAAATCTCTGTATCTACTGTAGCATATTAATCCATATATTTTAGAAACTACTGGATTGACTTTAAGATCTACTGTTAGTACATTCCAGAAGCCACCATTATCACCATGGACATTAACCTCATACACTTAAATCCTGTATACACCCAAGGGCAAACTTTCATTTCAGTGTCACCGGATAAGGATTAGATCTCCAGGGTGTGGTTTACTGGGGAAGATATTGGCCAGCTTCTATCCTTGCAGCTTCTAGAAGAGACATGGAATAAGGGATGGCAGGCCGTCATCACTCCAGCTGGTCAGGAGGGGTGAGAGCTGGAAATTTGTCTCTCCCACCCCTCAGGGGCAGGTAGAGCAGAGCCCCAGGCAATGGCAGTCGTGATGACTACTGGCTTCCTTCCAGCATCACGGCACTTGGGCTTTTCTCCAAGATGCCACTCCCGGGGTGTGCTTTGCTTAAGAAGATAATTAGGCCCCGGAATATAGTTATGCAAGTGTAACCCAAAGGATTTCCTGGGAGGGCAGTCCCAGGGCACGGAATCAAGACAAAGGTGATAGGGCAGTCGCAACTTGTTTGGGCTACCAGAAATCATGGCTTCTCTCAGATGTAACTGCAAGAAAACACAGGCATGTGGCCACCTCAGCAATACACATGGCCTCAGCCTCCCTTCCACGCCAGTGTCTTTCTGCTCCAAGGTCTCTTCCTGCCATTCACAATTATGAACTACAAGGTCTCCTGCTCCAGTCCACATCATCCTCAGCCCCGGTACAGCTACTATTTTCTGGCAGCTGCTCAGAAACTAGAGACTAAGAAAGGGAGTCGCTCAAACCTTGAATCCCTGTGGCCAGTGAATAAGATAGACGTCCAGATAGCTCAGCTTCAGGTCCTTGAGGGTCTTCTCAAAGGCTTTCCTCACAAGGGGTCTTTCAAAGAAAGTGGGCCCCAACTGCAAAGAGTGTAGCAATGAGCTGTTAGTACCGAGAAAAGGAAGGGCCACGTTATACCCATTGTCCCTGCCTTTTGATTTGCACCCTGATCTAACCTGGCACAGGCCATTGATAACAAAGCTGATTAAGATCCACAGCGCAGTGTGGAAGATCACCAGGGCTCAGCACGTCAATGACATGTCTTAAGTGTTAAAACTAATTTACTTTTTCAACTCTCCTAGTACTCTATATGTCTCTCAGATCATTTAAGTAAATGTGGCCACAGATTTGAAATGTCTTTACCTGTCTCAGTCTCATCCTCAACTGCGGGCTCTCTCAGAGCAGGACTTGTGTGTAACTTTTAAATGTCAAGCATTCCTAGGCCTTCGGGAAAAGAAGGTCCTTTATCTGACCTGCCTAATAGGTCCCTTATCAAGCCTGTCAGGCCCCAAATGATAACTTTGTAAGGGCTTTAATCTACACTTGGCTGCTACACAGTGGGGTCTATTTGTCCCGCCAGATGTATGCAATATCCACGTACCTAGAACTAGTGTTTTCTTAGCAAGTTGTGTATGATGTAAATCCAGTGATTCTCAACCCCCTCACACCCAACACCCCCTTCTTTATTAAAACATTGTGTACCTCACCTTTCGATAGACTTAATGAAGAAAATCATATGTGACAATAGAAAAATGCTCCTACTGTTTCCAAAATGCCCTCTGGCTGACAGCCTCAGGGACATAGTTGCACGTCCACAGTGCTGACAGGGAGACCACAGTGCTGACAGGAGGCCACACATCAAGCCCTGCCTGCACCCTTGGCCTCTGACTGCCTCTGGGCAGATGGTGGATCCCTCTGATGGGGAACAGGGAGGCCCAGGGCAGTGCAGGGCTCCATGGAGACAAGCCCACCATGGGAAAACCAACCCGCTGGCAGGTGGCGCAGCAACGACATGTTCAAATATCAAGAACGGCTTGGAGTATGGATAGAATTGTATCCACGGATGTTATCAAGGCAGGGATGAAAAGGGCTACATGTAGAAAAGGCTGACAGAGTTCTCGCTGCCGACCCGACCCAGATACTTCTGCCTGCCTTGAGGTGAAGGCCTCCCACCCAATGCGCCATGTGCACCTTGCTGACGATGAACAGGTCCTCCCGCTTCACAGCCTGCTCTTGGATCTTCTCTTGGATGGCTTCCCCCACCTCATGTTCATTCTGATAGACATAGGCACAGTCAATGTGGCGATATCCTGCATCAATGGCCACCTTCACCGCTTCTTTCACTTTGCCGAGAGGAGACTGAAAGGCAAAAGAAAAGCCCATCCTACATGTATTTTTTTTTTTTTAAGCGATGGGGACTTGCCATGTTGCCCAGGCTGGCCTCACACTCCCAGTTTCAAGCAATCCTCCCACCTCCCCAGTACCGGAATTACACCACAGTCAGAAACTAACATAGTCTCTTATCCCCAGACCACCTTCAATAGGCTGCCCCCCCCACACGGCCCAGTTTCTCCAAACCAAGGCTTCACTGGGGTCTCCTTGGCCAGGGGATATCTGGGAGGATACACACTTTAGAAAAGTTTTCAAAAGAAAAGGAGGAAAGTGAATGAATTTTATGATTATCTCCTTATGTCCTATCCTAGTTAAAGTCAGTTCCCTTTCATCCAGGTTAGTCCTGAAATGTCTTCAGGTATGTCGGGGAGTGCAGATGGCTCCACTGCAACTTTCTGAAGATCCGGGTGAAAGCTTGACTCTAAATAACCCAGAGGGATTTTCAGACAATATCCCCAAACGGTGATAAGGATCTGGACAATGGTCATTACAGCATCAATCCGGATTCCAACACTTACTGGGTGTGTGTGCCTAAGCAGGTGATGCAATCTCTCTAAACCTTGTCTGCAAAATGGAAAAAAAAAAAAAAAAAAAAAATAGCACCAGCCTCATGAGGCCTTTGTGGTGATAACAAGCTGCAATGAATGTTAAGTTAAGCACATCACCTGACACACAGTAAGGCTCAGTAGAGGCCGTTGATTATACAACGATCCTTTCAGAAAAAAAGGAGAAATAGAAAACCTTATAGGAATAGAGTTTGTTTTCCATTCCTATAAGAAGAAAGAGGGAGGGAGGGAGAATGAGAGAGGGAGAGAAAGAAGGGAAAGAAAGAAAAGAAAGGAAAAAAAGAAAAGAAAGGCAATAGAATTATCACATATTTGTTCTAACCTAACCAAGCCAATGATGGGGGCAAAAAGCACTTAAAACTTGATCTCTCACAGAACAGTCTTTTAAACCTCTTCTGTTGTGAGATAACAAACATTGAAAGGAACACAAAACAGAGATGCACAGCTACCCTACCACCTGGACAGGAAACCGGCTGCTGCCAGGCATCCAGAAGCACCCCTGTGCCCCCAACCGCTACACTACACCCTTCTTCACCTCCACTGCTAAGTTCATAATCCTTTAGTCTATCATCTCCATGTGTTGAAGACAGCTCCTTTCATAATTCTTACTTTGAATTCCAAAATTCTGAAACTGCCTGGTGAACTTACCCAGGGTGGGCAGATACCCTGAAATTCTGGAAGTGATTATTTGTTCCATTTATATAGGATTGAAGCTCTGATTTTGGGCAAATCTTGCTATTGAAGCAAGAGACGCTGTGCATGAATCAAGCTGGAAGTGATCTGTTCGTCCAGATACACCTAGAACGTATCCTGAGAATGACCCAGTGTGGCAACAGAGTGTCCTACCTTCCAACTCGGCACAAGAGAGGGGAAAAATCAGGGTGCACAGAAGGAAAGAGAGCCGTAGGCAGAAGACTCAGCAGGCACATTAGCCACAAGGCACAGGAGAGAAGAGGAATTCCAAAGACTGCTTCTGGTCGCTAGTTAGGGTAGTGCGACCATGGATGAAAATGGCAAAGAAGGCAGAGTGAGGTGGTGATGGAACAACTTCAAACTTAGCCTAAGAGAGGCTCAGGAACCTGCCTCACTGAGTCCTGGATGTGCCTTTTGCCAGCTGACATTAACACAGCCAGGTGGAGTTCATGACTCCCAGCCCAGGCTCTCGGCAGCCCCAGCACGTTGCAAATTTCAGTGTGGACAGGAACCACCTGGGGATCTTGTTAAAGTGCAGATGCCCATTAGGTAGCCTGGGGTGGAGCCTGAGACTCTGCGTTTTCTCTCCCTCTCTCTCTTTCTTTCTTTCTTGGATCTCACTCTGTTGCCTAAACTGGAGTGCAGTGGCACAATCACTGCTCACTGCAGCCTTGACCTCTCAGACTCAACATTCAATCTCCACCTCAGCCTCCCAAGTGACTGGGACTACAGGTGCGTCCCACCATGCCCAGCTAATTTATTTATTTTTTGTAGAAATGGAGTCTTACCATGTTGCCCAGACTGGTCTCCAACTCCTGGGCTCAAGCAATCCTCCTGTCTGGGTCTCCCAAAGTGCTGGGATTACAGGCATGAGCCACCACACCCGGCCAGTTCTGCATTTCTAACAAGCTCCCAGGTCATATGGATTCTGCTAGCCCAAGTCCCACACCCTGATCTGCAAAGGGGTGCCGGGGACTTCCGGCTTTGCATCCCCTCCGCAACCACCCGGCCCACAACAAAGCCACAGCCAAGACTCTGGGGGAAATGTTGAGCCCAATTAAGTGTCCTAGAGCCAGAGAGAGAAAATGCCCTGGAAAACAATTTTGGGTCCAACAGCTGCTTGAACTTTGATACTTGCTAGAGAAGCTCTCAGCACTGCTGGGAAAGCCAGCCTTGGAGCTTTCCAGCCTGAATCAGCTCTGAGAAAAGAAAGCAACCGGAGTCCCGGCTCCAGGACCGAATCTCACCTCTCCAAACCCCTGCCCGACCTCCAGGCTTTCCTGGCTGAAAGCAGAAAGAGAAAACACCCAAACACCCCTCCAGAGAAGAAGGGTGTGCAAAGATTTGCATATTTACCTTCCAAGTGCCCAGGCCCACAATGGGCATCTTGGCTTTGGTACTGAGCTCCACAAAGGTGGCCATGGTTGGTGCAGAAATGATTCTGAGTGAGCAGGTAGAAGTCTCAC
>NW_022326555.1:0-1175 GCF_002776525.5 Piliocolobus tephrosceles | reverse complement strand
GTGAGATGAATTCAGAGATCAGAAAGAAATTTCTCAGAAAACTTCTTACTCCTTTTTATCTGGGGATATTTCCTTTAGCTGTATACTCTTCAAAGACATCCGAAATATCAGTTCTCAGATTACACAAAAACAGGATTAGCAAAGAGCTCCATGAAATACACGTGTAACTCAGTGAGTTGAATTCACACATCACAAACTAGTTACTCAGAAAGCTTCTTTCTACTTTTTGCTTGGGTATATTTCCCTTGACACTGTAAGCTTCATTGCAAAAAGAAATATCCCATTGCAGATTTGAATAAAAGAGAGTTAGCAAACCGATCAATGAAAAGTAATGTGTAACTCTGTGAGTTGCATTCACATGTCTCAAAGCAGTTTCTCAGAACGCTTCTTTCCAGGTTTTATCTGTGTTATTTCCTTTGTCACCATAACCCTAATGTGCTCCCATAATCGCATTGCAGTTTCCACAAGAACAGTGTTAGCAAACGGCTTCATGAACAGAAAGGTGGAACTCTTTGAGATGAATTCACAGATCACAAAGAAGCTTCTCAGAATGCCTCTTTTCAGTTTTTATCTGAAGATATTTCCTTTTTCTCCATAGCCCTCAATGCGCTCCAAATTATCACTTTGCAGATTCCATGAGAAGAGTGTTAGCAAACAGCTTCAGGAACAGAAAGGTGGAACTTTGTGCGATGAATTCACAGATCAGAACAAATTTCTCAGAAAGTTTCTTTCTCGTTTTTATCTGAGGATATAGCCTTTGGCCCTTTAGTCTTCAAGGCGATCTGAAATACAAGTTCTCAGATTCAACAAAAACAGTACTAGCAAACAGATCCAAGAAATACAGCTGTAACTCAGTGAGTTGAATTCACACATCACAAAACAGTTTCTCAGAAAGCTTCTTTCTACTTTTTATCTGAAGATATTTTCTTTGTCACCATAAGCTTCACTGGGGAAAGAAATATCCCACTGCAAATTTGAAAAAAACTATGTTTGCTATTTGATCAATAAACAGAATAGTGTAACACTGTGAATTGTATTCACAGGTCCCAATGCAGTTTTTCAAAACGCTTCTTTTCAGTTTTTATCTGAAAGTATAACCTTTTTGACTGTAGCCCTCCATGCAGATTTCACGAGTAGAGTGTTAGCAAACAGCTACATGAACAGAAAGGTGGAAC
>NW_022326547.1:0-2243 GCF_002776525.5 Piliocolobus tephrosceles | reverse complement strand
AAAAAAAAAAAAAAAAAAAAAAAAGCAACAAAAATTACAATTTTATATAAAATTTAACAATTTAATTACATATATATTCATATATAAATGATATAAATGATATATATGATATATATGATATAAATGATGTAAATGATGTAAAATGGAAAAAAAAAATAATATTATATCATTTCTTCATATGTAAAAAGTTAATTTTGTAGTATTAAAATGTTATTGAACTTTTGTTTTATTATATGTGAATGATTTTTTTAAAAATGTTTTAATTAAAAAGTAATTTTTAGATTTATATATTTTTTACTTATATTTTATTAATATCAGAACAAAAAAAATTTCAATTTTGTTTACTTAAAATATTTTATTATGTTACACTGTGTTAATAATTTAGAAAAAAAAAAAAAAAAAAATTTCTATTTTATTATGTTTAAGTTGGTCTAAATCATAATAATAGTTATACTAGGGTGTTGTCCAAAAATTTCAATCTTTTTTTTTTTCTTTTGTTTTTGTTTATAATTTAGTTAACCACTGTAAAATATGGTTCACGTTACTTACATTAGTAGTAATTACAATTTTTTATTAGATATATTTTTAAACATTTATTATTGATGAATGATTTTAAAAAGACCATATAATATACTTATATGGCTAACGATAAAAAATTAACGACATTTATGTAATGTGTTTAGCGAATTATATAATTATTATAAAAAAATGGATAAGGCGTATGTGTGTAGTGTTAGTAATTTATAATTTCAGAATTGTCATTATGTTTAATAGTTCAGAATAGTGGTATATTGTGTAATTTAATAAATGGGTGTATATATATAATAACTAATCATGGAATTAAAAGCATTAGAGATATAATAATATTCTATTTATTAAAAATGCACAATTTATAAAGCATTTAAAAAAAATTGTATGTTTATAAGTACATTAAACAAACATAAAGTTGGACTAAACATTATTATATCACATGGAATATTGGCATGAACTTGGTGTAATACATTTTTTAAAACAAACATATGCACATAAGTACATAACTATTTGAATAAGTGCAAAAAAAAAAAAAAAATATTAATATATTCAAACAAAAAACAATTTTAACATTATTATGTTATAAATAATTTATTTTGTTATAATTTTTTTATTGTATTTATTATGTAATAAAATTGTCTCTGTTTGATAGTTGGGACCCTTCTATAATACGTTTTACAGCTTCGATGTTTTTAGTGACTTTATATATATAGTGTGCGCATGTAAAAAAATACACTCCATGTAGCATTAATGTGAGAGGCCATGACCCAATAGGTATTGCTAAAAATAACATTGTGCTTACCATTAGTGGATTAAAAAATGCATAACTATATAACTTTAATTGTTTTTTAAATGATATTTTCACAGTTGGATCTATTTTTTCTCTTATCATTTTATCAAGTAATTTAGTCATAAAAAGTTGCTCTATTTTTTCATTAAGTTTAAATATATTTAAATATTTTGTCTTGAATTTGGATTTGTTATTTTTAAATATTGGTTGTTCGTAAAAATGATTTTGTGATTTAATAATGCGCGCTCTAAAATCTTTTTTGTTGTTCGTAAGAAATAAATATGTGTTGAGTAAATATATCATCGAAATGTAATATATTTCAACATTATCATCATTATATAAGCTTCTACTTTTTAATGATTCCCAACTTGCATTTAAAAGTTGTAAATATTCATCATTTGAAAAGACATGCTTAAGAATTTCATATATTTCTAGTAAATTTTTATTATGTATATTTTGATTGTATCTGAGTATATTCTTTATTATAGGTTCACGTCGGTTATTTAATATTTTAATTAATTCTTTCTTAATATTAGTTAAATAATCTAAATTATTTGAGCAATATTCATTATATTTTAAAACATCTTTATTCAGATTATAATCATTATTCATATATTTTTCAGAATTTTTAGAAAAATCGTATATGTCATCATATAATTTTAAATAAGAATGATCATGTCGTTCGTTTGGTGATGTATCTTGTTGAGTCAGTGATCTATAATACTTAGTGTTCTATATATTTTATAAGCAAGCTTAATAATTAAAAAAATTAACAGTAAAAATGAATAGCATATAAGTATGTAAATGTTAAATATAAATATAAACGTATTAACGAACGTATGAACATTGTTTTTTTAATAGTTTTTTAAATATGTAAAAAAATATACAATAAATAGTAAGAAATATTAATATTTTTTACTTT
>NW_022326546.1:0-2243 GCF_002776525.5 Piliocolobus tephrosceles | reverse complement strand
AAAGTAAAAAATATTAATATTTCTTACTATTTATTGTATATTTTTTTACATATTTAAAAAACTATTAAAAAAACAATGTTCATACGTTCGTTAATACGTTTATATTTATATTTAACATTTACATACTTATATGCTATTCATTTTTACTGTTAATTTTTTTAATTATTAAGCTTGCTTATAAAATATATAGAACACTAAGTATTATAGATCACTGACTCAACAAGATACATCACCAAACGAACGACATGATCATTCTTATTTAAAATTATATGATGACATATACGATTTTTCTAAAAATTCTGAAAAATATATGAATAATGATTATAATCTGAATAAAGATGTTTTAAAATATAATGAATATTGCTCAAATAATTTAGATTATTTAACTAATATTAAGAAAGAATTAATTAAAATATTAAATAACCGACGTGAACCTATAATAAAGAATATACTCAGATACAATCAAAATATACATAATAAAAATTTACTAGAAATATATGAAATTCTTAAGCATGTCTTTTCAAATGATGAATATTTACAACTTTTAAATGCAAGTTGGGAATCATTAAAAAGTAGAAGCTTATATAATGATGATAATGTTGAAATATATTACATTTCGATGATATATTTACTCAACACATATTTATTTCTTACGAACAACAAAAAAGATTTTAGAGCGCGCATTATTAAATCACAAAATCATTTTTACGAACAACCAATATTTAAAAATAACAAATCCAAATTCAAGACAAAATATTTAAATATATTTAAACTTAATGAAAAAATAGAGCAACTTTTTATGACTAAATTACTTGATAAAATGATAAGAGAAAAAATAGATCCAACTGTGAAAATATCATTTAAAAAACAATTAAAGTTATATAGTTATGCATTTTTTAATCCACTAATGGTAAGCACAATGTTATTTTTAGCAATACCTATTGGGTCATGGCCTCTCACATTAATGCTACATGGAGTGTATTTTTTTACATGCGCACACTATATATATAAAGTCACTAAAAACATCGAAGCTGTAAAACGTATTATAGAAGGGTCCCAACTATCAAACAGAGACAATTTTATTACATAATAAATACAATAAAAAAATTATAACAAAATAAATTATTTATAACATAATAATGTTAAAATTGTTTTTTGTTTGAATATATTAATATTTTTTTTTTTTTTTTGCACTTATTCAAATAGTTATGTACTTATGTGCATATGTTTGTTTTAAAAAATGTATTACACCAAGTTCATGCCAATATTCCATGTGATATAATAATGTTTAGTCCAACTTTATGTTTGTTTAATGTACTTATAAACATACAATTTTTTTTAAATGCTTTATAAATTGTGCATTTTTAATAAATAGAATATTATTATATCTCTAATGCTTTTAATTCCATGATTAGTTATTATATATATACACCCATTTATTAAATTACACAATATACCACTATTCTGAACTATTAAACATAATGACAATTCTGAAATTATAAATTACTAACACTACACACATACGCCTTATCCATTTTTTTATAATAATTATATAATTCGCTAAACACATTACATAAATGTCGTTAATTTTTTATCGTTAGCCATATAAGTATATTATATGGTCTTTTTAAAATCATTCATCAATAATAAATGTTTAAAAATATATCTAATAAAAAATTGTAATTACTACTAATGTAAGTAACGTGAACCATATTTTACAGTGGTTAACTAAATTATAAACAAAAACAAAAGAAAAAAAAAAAGATTGAAATTTTTGGACAACACCCTAGTATAACTATTATTATGATTTAGACCAACTTAAACATAATAAAATAGAAATTTTTTTTTTTTTTTTTTTCTAAATTATTAACACAGTGTAACATAATAAAATATTTTAAGTAAACAAAATTGAAATTTTTTTTGTTCTGATATTAATAAAATATAAGTAAAAAATATATAAATCTAAAAATTACTTTTTAATTAAAACATTTTTAAAAAAATCATTCACATATAATAAAACAAAAGTTCAATAACATTTTAATACTACAAAATTAACTTTTTACATATGAAGAAATGATATAATATTATTTTTTTTTTCCATTTTACATCATTTACATCATTTATATCATATATATCATATATATCATTTATATCATTTATATATGAATATATATGTAATTAAATTGTTAAATTTTATATAAAATTGTAATTTTTGTTGCTTTTTTTTTTTTTTTTTTTTTTTT
>NW_022326545.1:0-3541 GCF_002776525.5 Piliocolobus tephrosceles | reverse complement strand
AGATTAGTAAAAGATATATATTATGTAAACTAATGTATATAAAAAAAATAATTAGGTAAAACAATATTTATTATTAAATGAAATATTTAATACAATGTAAATTATACATTTATAATTAACAATAAAAAGTAAGCTATAATTATGATAATTGTTTGGTGATTTATACAGGTATATAAAAAAAATAAATAAGGTGTAATGTTTATAAGGTATAATTTGACAATTCTTATTATGTTTGATAGTTCAGCATGATAATAAAACACATTACTCAACACATTGATGTAAATACGCGATAAAATGATGCAATTAAAAAAATGTAAACAAATTTAAAAAATCAAATTTATTAATGATGAATATTTTATAACGTATTTAAAAAAAATATTATGTTTATAAGTATGTTAAACAAACAAAAAGTTAAACGAATTAGTATTTCACATTGAATGTAATATTATTGACTAATACATGTTTAAAACAAACATATGCACATCAGCAAATAAATATTTGATAAGTGCAAAAAAAAAAAAAAAAAAAAAAAAATATATTCAAATAAAAAAAATATTAAAGTTGTTCATTTTTTAATATTTGATTGTGCTATAATATGTTTATGGTGCATATTATTAATTAAAATACTCGCTGTTTATTAGTTCTGACCTTTGCAAAATCCGTTTTATAAAATGTATGCCTCTAAGTAATTTGTAATAAGAGTGTACACATAAAGATGTATACAGTCCTAGTAATGCAAATGTATAGACAAGAGACCCAAACGGTATAGAAAAAAATTGAAATTCCATATAATAATATTAGGTAAAAAATTGCATAACTAAATAACGTTAAAACGTTTTTTATATGGGAGTTTAACATTTAGGTTTATATCTTTGTTTATGATTTGTTTAAGTAAAATAGTCTTAAATATTTTATCTATTACTCTAACGAGTTTGAATATATTAAAAATATTCCAATTTGAATGTGAATTTATCGTTATTAGATAATAGTTTTTTGCTGATTCTGTAATTGCATAAAACGTTTGGTAAAATGTTTATTACTGTTTGTAAGAAAGAAGTATGTGCGCAATAAGTATAATATTGACTTATATTATGTGTCAGCATAGTACTTATCATCACTATATATTTTTTTTTGATATTTCTTTACTTCTTTTTATATATTGTAAATATTTGTCAGTTGGGATGACATTTTTAACAAGATCATAAATTTTGAGTATATTTTTTTTCTTCTATATTTGTTGTTTTTTTTACTATATTTTGAGTTTTTTTTTATTTAGATAATATTTTAATTAATTATTGCATTATATCGGATAAATAAATTTATTTTTTTTGTGTTATAATCTTTATCTTGCAAAATTCTTTCACTGCTGTTACCTTCCAATTTTTTTAAATTTACACTACGTTCATATGTTTTGGCGTTGTTATAATCTGCTGTATGAAAATAATTATGCTGTACGTTCGAAGAAATATCATGTTCAGTTAAAATCTTAATTGAGTTACGTTAGAGTTTTGGTTTGGGACTAACTTGAAATTATTTTGGTTTTATAAACAAAAATCTGTGTTTTACATGCACAATATTTCAAAGCATGATTGCTTATAATGAATGTATTTTGTCTTTTTTTTGCTTACATGCTTGCATGTGATAAGGTCCATAATTTGTTTTTATAAATTATATCAAACAAATTATTTAAGAAAAAAATATAACATGTACTGAATATATAACATTAAAAAATTAATTTTTAATAAGGTAAAGCACAGAGATGCAAATTAATCAGATAACGTTCAGGAAAAAGACATACAAATTATACAAAATTTGTAAGTAAAATGTAAAATAAATTAAATTAATACATTATAAATATTGTTAAAAAAAAAAAAAAATTATTAGTTTATATAAATTTGATGCACTTAAATATATTATTTTTGTATGATACTTGTGCAAAATAAAATATATAACAATAAAAATGCAAAAATATGATGCATTTTTTTTTTGTATTAACAAATAATAAATATACTTTTTTATAATAAAACTTATATTGATTCATATAACATGTATAAAACTACAAAGTTTTTGCTACATACGTATAATAAAAAAAAAAAAAAAAAAAAATATAAATAAAAATGCTATAAATATATAATTTACTAATTAGCATTTTATATATATATATATATATATACACAAGTACATAATTGTTTATTACTTTATGATTAAAAGCATATTATACAATAGAAAAAAAAATATAAAACAATGTGTGTATGGAAATTTTATTATATTTTCTCTTTTTAGTTTTATAAATTTTAATCGTTATATTTTAAAAATTTTATATCTTTTTTTTTTAATTTATTTTAGCATATATTAAGTTTAGCGTACATATAATTGTTTAGTACGTGTTGTATATACAAAAAGTAAATATTATTTTTTTTATTAAATAATTTTTTTTTATATTAGAAATATTTAAAAAAAAATTATTCAACATTATGATTTTAACGAAAAGTAAAATTGTAATTAATTACATGAAAGAAAATTAAAATCAAATTTACTATTTTTAAATAAAAAATAAAAGTTACTATTTTTGTTATTCGTTTAACAAAATTATATTTATTTTATTTATTTAATGGCAATGAAAAATAACAAAAATTTTGTTTTTAATGTTTTGCTTTTTACCACATGGATTTTAGTGTTTTTAAATAATTGGCCTGTTAAGTTGTTATACAACAACAAAAACAAAAATACAAATGTGGCAGATGAAATTTATAGAACTAATAGATATTTAAATGGTAAAGTAAATTGTTTTATGGACCAAAAGTCGAGAAATATTTACGCAATAGAAAAAGAATTAACACAAAATTATTTACGCTCTATATCTCGTAGTAGTCGAATAAAACTAGATGAGTTAAGAGTACAAGAAAGTATTAAAAAAGCATTTGAAAGCAACGGAATAATTTATGAAAAAAACAAAATTAATGCAATGGCAAAAAGAATAAAGGAACGCGTAGTTGGTTATGGTATAAGGTTTGTTACCTGGGCGCACAAGCACGAAATTCTTAACGATGAATTTAAGTTAGTAAAACGATTATTACTAAAAATGAAACAAGCTAACACGATTGATGAGATGAAACAAATGCTTAATAATAACTTCATTATAAAAGAATATAATGCTAAACCTAATTCTTTAAGGATGTTGGAACAAAAAGCTTTTATTCAGCTGATACCTAGATTGCTCGAATTTATAAATGATATCAATTATGACATATTTAATGAACCTGAAAAAAAAGAGAATTTTTATGAAAAAAAAGAGGAGTCTAATGCAGAAAAAACGAAGCCTGATGAAAAAAAAGAAACTGAAACAGTAATTGATAATAAATTAGAAACACTTACTGTACAAAACAAAATAGTGACACCTGATGAAATAAAAAAAAACTGAAGCAGTAATAGATGATAAAATCAAAAATACTGAAACAGTAATAGATGATGAAATAATAACATCTACAGTACAAGATGAAATAATAAAATCTGATGACAAAATCACTGAATTAGAAACTGA
>NW_022326543.1:0-3541 GCF_002776525.5 Piliocolobus tephrosceles | reverse complement strand
TCAGTTTCTAATTCAGTGATTTTGTCATCAGATTTTATTATTTCATCTTGTACTGTAGATGTTATTATTTCATCATCTATTACTGTTTCAGTATTTTTGATTTTATCATCTATTACTGCTTCAGTTTTTTTTTATTTCATCAGGTGTCACTATTTTGTTTTGTACAGTAAGTGTTTCTAATTTATTATCAATTACTGTTTCAGTTTCTTTTTTTTCATCAGGCTTCGTTTTTTCTGCATTAGACTCCTCTTTTTTTTCATAAAAATTCTCTTTTTTTTCAGGTTCATTAAATATGTCATAATTGATATCATTTATAAATTCGAGCAATCTAGGTATCAGCTGAATAAAAGCTTTTTGTTCCAACATCCTTAAAGAATTAGGTTTAGCATTATATTCTTTTATAATGAAGTTATTATTAAGCATTTGTTTCATCTCATCAATCGTGTTAGCTTGTTTCATTTTTAGTAATAATCGTTTTACTAACTTAAATTCATCGTTAAGAATTTCGTGCTTGTGCGCCCAGGTAACAAACCTTATACCATAACCAACTACGCGTTCCTTTATTCTTTTTGCCATTGCATTAATTTTGTTTTTTTCATAAATTATTCCGTTGCTTTCAAATGCTTTTTTAATACTTTCTTGTACTCTTAACTCATCTAGTTTTATTCGACTACTACGAGATATAGAGCGTAAATAATTTTGTGTTAATTCTTTTTCTATTGCGTAAATATTTCTCGACTTTTGGTCCATAAAACAATTTACTTTACCATTTAAATATCTATTAGTTCTATAAATTTCATCTGCCACATTTGTATTTTTGTTTTTGTTGTTGTATAACAACTTAACAGGCCAATTATTTAAAAACACTAAAATCCATGTGGTAAAAAGCAAAACATTAAAAACAAAATTTTTGTTATTTTTCATTGCCATTAAATAAATAAAATAAATATAATTTTGTTAAACGAATAACAAAAATAGTAACTTTTATTTTTTATTTAAAAATAGTAAATTTGATTTTAATTTTCTTTCATGTAATTAATTACAATTTTACTTTTCGTTAAAATCATAATGTTGAATAATTTTTTTTTAAATATTTCTAATATAAAAAAAAATTATTTAATAAAAAAAATAATATTTACTTTTTGTATATACAACACGTACTAAACAATTATATGTACGCTAAACTTAATATATGCTAAAATAAATTAAAAAAAAAAGATATAAAATTTTTAAAATATAACGATTAAAATTTATAAAACTAAAAAGAGAAAATATAATAAAATTTCCATACACACATTGTTTTATATTTTTTTTTCTATTGTATAATATGCTTTTAATCATAAAGTAATAAACAATTATGTACTTGTGTATATATATATATATATATATAAAATGCTAATTAGTAAATTATATATTTATAGCATTTTTATTTATATTTTTTTTTTTTTTTTTTTTTATTATACGTATGTAGCAAAAACTTTGTAGTTTTATACATGTTATATGAATCAATATAAGTTTTATTATAAAAAAGTATATTTATTATTTGTTAATACAAAAAAAAAATGCATCATATTTTTGCATTTTTATTGTTATATATTTTATTTTGCACAAGTATCATACAAAAATAATATATTTAAGTGCATCAAATTTATATAAACTAATAATTTTTTTTTTTTTTTAACAATATTTATAATGTATTAATTTAATTTATTTTACATTTTACTTACAAATTTTGTATAATTTGTATGTCTTTTTCCTGAACGTTATCTGATTAATTTGCATCTCTGTGCTTTACCTTATTAAAAATTAATTTTTTAATGTTATATATTCAGTACATGTTATATTTTTTTCTTAAATAATTTGTTTGATATAATTTATAAAAACAAATTATGGACCTTATCACATGCAAGCATGTAAGCAAAAAAAAGACAAAATACATTCATTATAAGCAATCATGCTTTGAAATATTGTGCATGTAAAACACAGATTTTTGTTTATAAAACCAAAATAATTTCAAGTTAGTCCCAAACCAAAACTCTAACGTAACTCAATTAAGATTTTAACTGAACATGATATTTCTTCGAACGTACAGCATAATTATTTTCATACAGCAGATTATAACAACGCCAAAACATATGAACGTAGTGTAAATTTAAAAAAATTGGAAGGTAACAGCAGTGAAAGAATTTTGCAAGATAAAGATTATAACACAAAAAAAATAAATTTATTTATCCGATATAATGCAATAATTAATTAAAATATTATCTAAATAAAAAAAAACTCAAAATATAGTAAAAAAAACAACAAATATAGAAGAAAAAAAATATACTCAAAATTTATGATCTTGTTAAAAATGTCATCCCAACTGACAAATATTTACAATATATAAAAAGAAGTAAAGAAATATCAAAAAAAAATATATAGTGATGATAAGTACTATGCTGACACATAATATAAGTCAATATTATACTTATTGCGCACATACTTCTTTCTTACAAACAGTAATAAACATTTTACCAAACGTTTTATGCAATTACAGAATCAGCAAAAAACTATTATCTAATAACGATAAATTCACATTCAAATTGGAATATTTTTAATATATTCAAACTCGTTAGAGTAATAGATAAAATATTTAAGACTATTTTACTTAAACAAATCATAAACAAAGATATAAACCTAAATGTTAAACTCCCATATAAAAAACGTTTTAACGTTATTTAGTTATGCAATTTTTTACCTAATATTATTATATGGAATTTCAATTTTTTTCTATACCGTTTGGGTCTCTTGTCTATACATTTGCATTACTAGGACTGTATACATCTTTATGTGTACACTCTTATTACAAATTACTTAGAGGCATACATTTTATAAAACGGATTTTGCAAAGGTCAGAACTAATAAACAGCGAGTATTTTAATTAATAATATGCACCATAAACATATTATAGCACAATCAAATATTAAAAAATGAACAACTTTAATATTTTTTTTATTTGAATATATTTTTTTTTTTTTTTTTTTTTTTTTGCACTTATCAAATATTTATTTGCTGATGTGCATATGTTTGTTTTAAACATGTATTAGTCAATAATATTACATTCAATGTGAAATACTAATTCGTTTAACTTTTTGTTTGTTTAACATACTTATAAACATAATATTTTTTTTAAATACGTTATAAAATATTCATCATTAATAAATTTGATTTTTTAAATTTGTTTACATTTTTTTAATTGCATCATTTTATCGCGTATTTACATCAATGTGTTGAGTAATGTGTTTTATTATCATGCTGAACTATCAAACATAATAAGAATTGTCAAATTATACCTTATAAACATTACACCTTATTTATTTTTTTTATATACCTGTATAAATCACCAAACAATTATCATAATTATAGCTTACTTTTTATTGTTAATTATAAATGTATAATTTACATTGTATTAAATATTTCATTTAATAATAAATATTGTTTTACCTAATTATTTTTTTTATATACATTAGTTTACATAATATATATCTTTTACTAATCT
>NW_022326542.1:0-2254 GCF_002776525.5 Piliocolobus tephrosceles | reverse complement strand
AAAAAAAAAAAAAAAAAAAAAAAAGCAACAAAAATTACAATTTTATATAAAATTTAACAATTTAATTACATATATATTCATATATAAATGATATAAATGATATATATGATATATATGATATAAATGATGTAAATGATGTAAAATGGAAAAAAAAAATAATATTATATCATTTCTTCATATGTAAAAAGTTAATTTTGTAGTATTAAAATGTTATTGAACTTTTGTTTTATTATATGTGAATGATTTTTTTAAAAATGTTTTAATTAAAAAGTAATTTTTAGATTTATATATTTTTTACTTATATTTTATTAATATCAGAACAAAAAAAATTTCAATTTTGTTTACTTAAAATATTTTATTATGTTACACTGTGTTAATAATTTAGAAAAAAAAAAAAAAAAAAAAAATTTCTATTTTATTATGTTTAAGTTGGTCTAAATCATAATAATAGTTATACTAGGGTGTTGTCCAAAAATTTCAATCTTTTTTTTTTTCTTTTGTTTTTGTTTATAATTTAGTTAACCACTGTAAAATATGGTTCACGTTACTTACATTAGTAGTAATTACAATTTTTTATTAGATATATTTTTAAACATTTATTATTGATGAATGATTTTAAAAAGACCATATAATATACTTATATGGCTAACGATAAAAAAATTAACGACATTTATGTAATGTGTTTAGCGAATTATATAATTATTATAAAAAAAATGGATAAGGCGTATGTGTGTAGTGTTAGTAATTTATAATTTCAGAATTGTCATTATGTTTAATAGTTCAGAATAGTGGTATATTGTGTAATTTAATAAATGGGTGTATATATATATAATAACTAATCATGGAATTAAAAGCATTAGAGATATAATAATATTCTATTTATTAAAAATGCACAATTTATAAAGCATTTAAAAAAAAATTGTATGTTTATAAGTACATTAAACAAACATAAAGTTGGACTAAACATTATTATATCACATGGAATATTGGCATGAACTTGGTGTAATACATTTTTTAAAACAAACATATGCACATAAGTACATAACTATTTGAATAAGTGCAAAAAAAAAAAAAAAATATTAATATATTCAAACAAAAAACAATTTTAACATTATTATGTTATAAATAATTTATTTTGTTATAATTTTTTTATTGTATTTATTATGTAATAAAATTGTCTCTGTTTGATAGTTGGGACCCTTCTATAATACGTTTTACAGCTTCGATGTTTTTAGTGACTTTATATATATAGTGTGCGCATGTAAAAAAATACACTCCATGTAGCATTAATGTGAGAGGCCATGACCCAATAGGTATTGCTAAAAATAACATTGTGCTTACCAATAGTGGATTAAAAAATGCATAACTATATAACTTTAATTGTTTTTTAAATGACATTTTCACAGTTGGATCTATTTTTTCTCTTATCATTTTATCAAGTAATTTAGTCATAAAAAGTTGCTCTATTTTTTTCATTAAGTTTAAATATATTTAAATATTTTGTCTTGAATTTGGATTTGTTATTTTTTAAATATTGGTTGTTCGTAAAAATGATTTTGTGATTTAATAATGCGCGCTCTAAAATCTTTTTTGTTGTTCGTAAGAAATAAATATGTGTTGAGTAAATATATCATCGAAATGTAATATATTTCAACATTATCATCATTATATAAGCTTCTACTTTTTAATGATTCCCAACTTGCATTTAAAAGTTGTAAATATTCATCATTTGAAAAGACATGCTTAAGAAGTTCATATATTTCTAGTAAATTTTTATTATGTATATTTTGATTGTATCTGAGTATATTCTTTATTATAGGTTCACGTCGGTTATTTAATATTTTAATTAATTCTTTCTTAATATTAGTTAAATAATCTAAATTATTTGAGCAATATTCATTATATTTTAAAACATCTTTATTCAGATTATAATCATTATTCATATATTTTTCAGAATTTTTAGAAAAATCGTATATGTCATCATATAATTTTAAATAAGAATGATCATGTCGTTCGTTTGGTGATGTATCTTGTTGAGTCAGTGATCTATAATACTTAGTGTTCTATATATTTTATAAGCAAGCCTAATAATTAAAAAAATTAACAGTAAAAATGAATAGCATATAAGTATGTAAATGTTAAATATAAATATAAACGTATTAACGAACGTATGAACATTGTTTTTTTAATAGTTTTTTAAATATGTAAAAAAAATATACAATAAATAGTAAGAAATATTAATATTTTTTACTTT
>NW_022326541.1:0-2254 GCF_002776525.5 Piliocolobus tephrosceles | reverse complement strand
AAAGTAAAAAATATTAATATTTCTTACTATTTATTGTATATTTTTTTTACATATTTAAAAAACTATTAAAAAAACAATGTTCATACGTTCGTTAATACGTTTATATTTATATTTAACATTTACATACTTATATGCTATTCATTTTTACTGTTAATTTTTTTAATTATTAGGCTTGCTTATAAAATATATAGAACACTAAGTATTATAGATCACTGACTCAACAAGATACATCACCAAACGAACGACATGATCATTCTTATTTAAAATTATATGATGACATATACGATTTTTCTAAAAATTCTGAAAAATATATGAATAATGATTATAATCTGAATAAAGATGTTTTAAAATATAATGAATATTGCTCAAATAATTTAGATTATTTAACTAATATTAAGAAAGAATTAATTAAAATATTAAATAACCGACGTGAACCTATAATAAAGAATATACTCAGATACAATCAAAATATACATAATAAAAATTTACTAGAAATATATGAACTTCTTAAGCATGTCTTTTCAAATGATGAATATTTACAACTTTTAAATGCAAGTTGGGAATCATTAAAAAGTAGAAGCTTATATAATGATGATAATGTTGAAATATATTACATTTCGATGATATATTTACTCAACACATATTTATTTCTTACGAACAACAAAAAAGATTTTAGAGCGCGCATTATTAAATCACAAAATCATTTTTACGAACAACCAATATTTAAAAAATAACAAATCCAAATTCAAGACAAAATATTTAAATATATTTAAACTTAATGAAAAAAATAGAGCAACTTTTTATGACTAAATTACTTGATAAAATGATAAGAGAAAAAATAGATCCAACTGTGAAAATGTCATTTAAAAAACAATTAAAGTTATATAGTTATGCATTTTTTAATCCACTATTGGTAAGCACAATGTTATTTTTAGCAATACCTATTGGGTCATGGCCTCTCACATTAATGCTACATGGAGTGTATTTTTTTACATGCGCACACTATATATATAAAGTCACTAAAAACATCGAAGCTGTAAAACGTATTATAGAAGGGTCCCAACTATCAAACAGAGACAATTTTATTACATAATAAATACAATAAAAAAATTATAACAAAATAAATTATTTATAACATAATAATGTTAAAATTGTTTTTTGTTTGAATATATTAATATTTTTTTTTTTTTTTTGCACTTATTCAAATAGTTATGTACTTATGTGCATATGTTTGTTTTAAAAAATGTATTACACCAAGTTCATGCCAATATTCCATGTGATATAATAATGTTTAGTCCAACTTTATGTTTGTTTAATGTACTTATAAACATACAATTTTTTTTTAAATGCTTTATAAATTGTGCATTTTTAATAAATAGAATATTATTATATCTCTAATGCTTTTAATTCCATGATTAGTTATTATATATATATACACCCATTTATTAAATTACACAATATACCACTATTCTGAACTATTAAACATAATGACAATTCTGAAATTATAAATTACTAACACTACACACATACGCCTTATCCATTTTTTTTATAATAATTATATAATTCGCTAAACACATTACATAAATGTCGTTAATTTTTTTATCGTTAGCCATATAAGTATATTATATGGTCTTTTTAAAATCATTCATCAATAATAAATGTTTAAAAATATATCTAATAAAAAATTGTAATTACTACTAATGTAAGTAACGTGAACCATATTTTACAGTGGTTAACTAAATTATAAACAAAAACAAAAGAAAAAAAAAAAGATTGAAATTTTTGGACAACACCCTAGTATAACTATTATTATGATTTAGACCAACTTAAACATAATAAAATAGAAATTTTTTTTTTTTTTTTTTTTTTCTAAATTATTAACACAGTGTAACATAATAAAATATTTTAAGTAAACAAAATTGAAATTTTTTTTGTTCTGATATTAATAAAATATAAGTAAAAAATATATAAATCTAAAAATTACTTTTTAATTAAAACATTTTTAAAAAAATCATTCACATATAATAAAACAAAAGTTCAATAACATTTTAATACTACAAAATTAACTTTTTACATATGAAGAAATGATATAATATTATTTTTTTTTTCCATTTTACATCATTTACATCATTTATATCATATATATCATATATATCATTTATATCATTTATATATGAATATATATGTAATTAAATTGTTAAATTTTATATAAAATTGTAATTTTTGTTGCTTTTTTTTTTTTTTTTTTTTTTTT
>NW_022326540.1:0-3533 GCF_002776525.5 Piliocolobus tephrosceles | reverse complement strand
AGATTAGTAAAAGATATATATTATGTAAACTAATGTATATAAAAAAATAATTAGGTAAAACAATATTTATTATTAAATGAAATATTTAATACAATGTAAATTATACATTTATAATTAACAATAAAAAGTAAGCTATAATTATGATAATTGTTTGGTGATTTATACAGGTATATAAAAAAATAAATAAGGTGTAATGTTTATAAGGTATAATTTGACAATTCTTATTATGTTTGATAGTTCAGCATGATAATAAAACACATTACTCAACACATTGATGTAAATACGCGATAAAATGATGCAATTAAAAAATGTAAACAAATTTAAAAAATCAAATTTATTAATGATGAATATTTTATAACGTATTTAAAAAAATATTATGTTTATAAGTATGTTAAACAAACAAAAAGTTAAACGAATTAGTATTTCACATTGAATGTAATAATATTGACTAATACATGTTTAAAACAAACATATGCACATCAGCAAATAAATATTTGATAAGTGCAAAAAAAAAAAAAAAAAAAAAAAAATATATTCAAATAAAAAAAATATTAAAGTTGTTCATTTTTTAATATTTGATTGTGCTATAATATGTTTATGGTGCATATTATTAATTAAAATACTCGCTGTTTATTAGTTCTGACCTTTGCAAAATCCGTTTTATAAAATGTATGCCTCTAAGTAATTTGTAATAAGAGTGTACACATAAAGATGTATACAGTCCTAGTAATGCAAATGTATAGACAAGAGACCCAAACGGTATAGAAAAAATTGAAATTCCATATAATAATATTAGGTAAAAAATTGCATAACTAAATAACGTTAAAACGTTTTTTATATGGGAGTTTAACATTTGGGTTTATATCTTTGTTTATGATTTGTTTAAGTAAAATAGTCTTAAATATTTTATCTATTACTCTAACGAGTTTGAATATATTAAAAATATTCCAATTTGAATGTGAATTTATCGTTATTAGATAATAGTTTTTGCTGATTCTGTAATTGCATAAAACGTTTGGTAAAATGTTTATTACTGTTTGTAAGAAAGAAGTATGTGCGCAATAAGTATAATATTGACTTATATTATGTGTCAGCATAGTACTTATCATCACTATATATTTTTTTTTGATATTTCTTTACTTCTTTTTATATATTGTAAATATTTGTCAGTTGGGATGACATTTTTAACAAGATCATAAATTTTGAGTATATTTTTTTTCTTCTATATTTGTTGTTTTTTTTACTATATTTTGAGTTTTTTTTTATTTAGATAATATTTTAATTAATTATTGCATTATATCGGATAAATAAATTTATTTTTTTGTGTTATAATCTTTATCTTGCAAAATTCTTTCACTGCTGTTACCTTCCAATTTTTTTAAATTTACACTACGTTCATATGTTTTGGCGTTGTTATAATCTGCTGTATGAAAATAATTATGCTGTACGTTCGAAGAAATATCATGTTCAGTTAAAATCTTAATTTGAGTTACGTTAGAGTTTTGGTTTGGGACTAACTTGAAATTATTTTGGTTTTATAAACAAAAATCTGTGTTTTACATGCACAATATTTCAAAGCATGATTGCTTATAATGAATGTATTTTGTCTTTTTTTGCTTACATGCTTGCATGTGATAAGGTCCATAATTTGTTTTTATAAATTATATCAAACAAATTATTTAAGAAAAAAATATAACATGTACTGAATATATAACATTAAAAAATTAATTTTTAATAAGGTAAAGCACAGAGATGCAAAATTAATCAGATAACGTTCAGGAAAAAGACATACAAATTATACAAAATTTGTAAGTAAAATGTAAAATAAATTAAATTAATACATTATAAATATTGTTAAAAAAAAAAAAAAATTATTAGTTTATATAAATTTGATGCACTTAAATATATTATTTTTGTATGATACTTGTGCAAAATAAAATATATAACAATAAAAATGCAAAAATATGATGCATTTTTTTTTTGTATTAACAAATAATAAATATACTTTTTTATAATAAAACTTATATTGATTCATATAACATGTATAAAACTACAAAGTTTTTGCTACATACGTATAATAAAAAAAAAAAAAAAAAAAAATATAAATAAAAATGCTATAAATATATAATTTACTAATTAGCATTTTATATATATATATATATATATACACAAGTACATAATTGTTTATTACTTTATGATTAAAAGCATATTATACAATAGAAAAAAAATATAAAACAATGTGTGTATGGAAATTTTATTATATTTTCTCTTTTTAGTTTTATAAATTTTAATCGTTATATTTTAAAAATTTTATATCTTTTTTTTTTAATTTATTTTAGCATATATTAAGTTTAGCGTACATATAATTGTTTAGTACGTGTTGTATATACAAAAAGTAAATATTATTTTTTTTATTTAATAATTTTTTTTTATATTAGAAATATTTAAAAAAAAATTATTCAACATTATGATTTTAACGAAAAGTAAAATTGTAATTAATTACATGAAAGAAAATTAAAATCAAATTTACTATTTTTAAATAAAAAATAAAAGTTACTATTTTTGTTATTCGTTTAACAAAATTATATTTCTTTTATTTATTTAATGGCAATGAAAAATAACAAAAATTTTGTTTTTAATGTTTTGCTTTTTACCACATGGATTTTAGTGTTTTTAAATAATTGGCCTGTTAAGTTGTTATACAACAACAAAAACAAAAATACAAATGTGGCAGATGAAATTTATAGAACTAATAGATATTTAAATGGTAAAGTAAATTGTTTTATGGACCAAAAGTCGAGAAATATTTACGCAATAGAAAAAGAATTAACACAAAATTATTTACGCTCTATATCTCGTAGTAGTCGAATAAAACTAGATGAGTTAAGAGTACAAGAAAGTATTAAAAAAGCATTTGAAAGCAACGGAATAATTTATGAAAAAAACAAAATTAATGCAATGGCAAAAAGAATAAAGGAACGCGTAGTTGGTTATGGTATAAGGTTTGTTACCTGGGCGCACAAGCACGAAATTCTTAACGATGAATTTAAGTTAGTAAAACGATTATTACTAAAAATGAAACAAGCTAACACGATTGATGAGATGAAACAAATGCTTAATAATAACTTCATTATAAAAGAATATAATGCTAAACCTAATTCTTTAAGGATGTTGGAACAAAAAGCTTTTATTCAGCTGATACCTAGATTGCTCGAATTTATAAATGATATCAATTATGACATATTTAATGAACCTGAAAAAAAAGAGAATTTTTATGAAAAAAAAGAGGAGTCTAATGCAGAAAAAACGAAGCCTGATGAAAAAAAAGAAACTGAAACAGTAATTGATAATAAATTAGAAACACTTACTGTACAAAACAAAATAGTGACACCTGATGAAATAAAAAAAACTGAAGCAGTAATAGATGATAAAATCAAAAATACTGAAACAGTAATAGATGATGAAATAATAACATCTACAGTACAAGATGAAATAATAAAATCTGATGACAAAATCACTGAATTAGAAACTGA
>NW_022326539.1:0-3533 GCF_002776525.5 Piliocolobus tephrosceles | reverse complement strand
TCAGTTTCTAATTCAGTGATTTTGTCATCAGATTTTATTATTTCATCTTGTACTGTAGATGTTATTATTTCATCATCTATTACTGTTTCAGTATTTTTGATTTTATCATCTATTACTGCTTCAGTTTTTTTTATTTCATCAGGTGTCACTATTTTGTTTTGTACAGTAAGTGTTTCTAATTTATTATCAATTACTGTTTCAGTTTCTTTTTTTTCATCAGGCTTCGTTTTTTCTGCATTAGACTCCTCTTTTTTTTCATAAAAATTCTCTTTTTTTTCAGGTTCATTAAATATGTCATAATTGATATCATTTATAAATTCGAGCAATCTAGGTATCAGCTGAATAAAAGCTTTTTGTTCCAACATCCTTAAAGAATTAGGTTTAGCATTATATTCTTTTATAATGAAGTTATTATTAAGCATTTGTTTCATCTCATCAATCGTGTTAGCTTGTTTCATTTTTAGTAATAATCGTTTTACTAACTTAAATTCATCGTTAAGAATTTCGTGCTTGTGCGCCCAGGTAACAAACCTTATACCATAACCAACTACGCGTTCCTTTATTCTTTTTGCCATTGCATTAATTTTGTTTTTTTCATAAATTATTCCGTTGCTTTCAAATGCTTTTTTAATACTTTCTTGTACTCTTAACTCATCTAGTTTTATTCGACTACTACGAGATATAGAGCGTAAATAATTTTGTGTTAATTCTTTTTCTATTGCGTAAATATTTCTCGACTTTTGGTCCATAAAACAATTTACTTTACCATTTAAATATCTATTAGTTCTATAAATTTCATCTGCCACATTTGTATTTTTGTTTTTGTTGTTGTATAACAACTTAACAGGCCAATTATTTAAAAACACTAAAATCCATGTGGTAAAAAGCAAAACATTAAAAACAAAATTTTTGTTATTTTTCATTGCCATTAAATAAATAAAAGAAATATAATTTTGTTAAACGAATAACAAAAATAGTAACTTTTATTTTTTATTTAAAAATAGTAAATTTGATTTTAATTTTCTTTCATGTAATTAATTACAATTTTACTTTTCGTTAAAATCATAATGTTGAATAATTATTTTTTAAATATTTCTAATATAAAAAAAAATTATTAAATAAAAAAAATAATATTTACTTTTTGTATATACAACACGTACTAAACAATTATATGTACGCTAAACTTAATATATGCTAAAATAAATTAAAAAAAAAAGATATAAAATTTTTAAAATATAACGATTAAAATTTATAAAACTAAAAAGAGAAAATATAATAAAATTTCCATACACACATTGTTTTATATTTTTTTTCTATTGTATAATATGCTTTTAATCATAAAGTAATAAACAATTATGTACTTGTGTATATATATATATATATATATAAAATGCTAATTAGTAAATTATATATTTATAGCATTTTTATTTATATTTTTTTTTTTTTTTTTTTTTATTATACGTATGTAGCAAAAACTTTGTAGTTTTATACATGTTATATGAATCAATATAAGTTTTATTATAAAAAAGTATATTTATTATTTGTTAATACAAAAAAAAAATGCATCATATTTTTGCATTTTTATTGTTATATATTTTATTTTGCACAAGTATCATACAAAAATAATATATTTAAGTGCATCAAATTTATATAAACTAATAATTTTTTTTTTTTTTTAACAATATTTATAATGTATTAATTTAATTTATTTTACATTTTACTTACAAATTTTGTATAATTTGTATGTCTTTTTCCTGAACGTTATCTGATTAATTTTGCATCTCTGTGCTTTACCTTATTAAAAATTAATTTTTTAATGTTATATATTCAGTACATGTTATATTTTTTTCTTAAATAATTTGTTTGATATAATTTATAAAAACAAATTATGGACCTTATCACATGCAAGCATGTAAGCAAAAAAAGACAAAATACATTCATTATAAGCAATCATGCTTTGAAATATTGTGCATGTAAAACACAGATTTTTGTTTATAAAACCAAAATAATTTCAAGTTAGTCCCAAACCAAAACTCTAACGTAACTCAAATTAAGATTTTAACTGAACATGATATTTCTTCGAACGTACAGCATAATTATTTTCATACAGCAGATTATAACAACGCCAAAACATATGAACGTAGTGTAAATTTAAAAAAATTGGAAGGTAACAGCAGTGAAAGAATTTTGCAAGATAAAGATTATAACACAAAAAAATAAATTTATTTATCCGATATAATGCAATAATTAATTAAAATATTATCTAAATAAAAAAAAACTCAAAATATAGTAAAAAAAACAACAAATATAGAAGAAAAAAAATATACTCAAAATTTATGATCTTGTTAAAAATGTCATCCCAACTGACAAATATTTACAATATATAAAAAGAAGTAAAGAAATATCAAAAAAAAATATATAGTGATGATAAGTACTATGCTGACACATAATATAAGTCAATATTATACTTATTGCGCACATACTTCTTTCTTACAAACAGTAATAAACATTTTACCAAACGTTTTATGCAATTACAGAATCAGCAAAAACTATTATCTAATAACGATAAATTCACATTCAAATTGGAATATTTTTAATATATTCAAACTCGTTAGAGTAATAGATAAAATATTTAAGACTATTTTACTTAAACAAATCATAAACAAAGATATAAACCCAAATGTTAAACTCCCATATAAAAAACGTTTTAACGTTATTTAGTTATGCAATTTTTTACCTAATATTATTATATGGAATTTCAATTTTTTCTATACCGTTTGGGTCTCTTGTCTATACATTTGCATTACTAGGACTGTATACATCTTTATGTGTACACTCTTATTACAAATTACTTAGAGGCATACATTTTATAAAACGGATTTTGCAAAGGTCAGAACTAATAAACAGCGAGTATTTTAATTAATAATATGCACCATAAACATATTATAGCACAATCAAATATTAAAAAATGAACAACTTTAATATTTTTTTTATTTGAATATATTTTTTTTTTTTTTTTTTTTTTTTTGCACTTATCAAATATTTATTTGCTGATGTGCATATGTTTGTTTTAAACATGTATTAGTCAATATTATTACATTCAATGTGAAATACTAATTCGTTTAACTTTTTGTTTGTTTAACATACTTATAAACATAATATTTTTTTAAATACGTTATAAAATATTCATCATTAATAAATTTGATTTTTTAAATTTGTTTACATTTTTTAATTGCATCATTTTATCGCGTATTTACATCAATGTGTTGAGTAATGTGTTTTATTATCATGCTGAACTATCAAACATAATAAGAATTGTCAAATTATACCTTATAAACATTACACCTTATTTATTTTTTTATATACCTGTATAAATCACCAAACAATTATCATAATTATAGCTTACTTTTTATTGTTAATTATAAATGTATAATTTACATTGTATTAAATATTTCATTTAATAATAAATATTGTTTTACCTAATTATTTTTTTATATACATTAGTTTACATAATATATATCTTTTACTAATCT
>NW_022326534.1:0-2196 GCF_002776525.5 Piliocolobus tephrosceles | reverse complement strand
TACTACTACAATTGTTACTACTAGAGTTGTTGGTGTTATGTTTTTTTTGCGACACTGCTGTTACTTTCGTAAATGCCACTCCCATTAGTATTACCTCCATTAAAACCATTCCCATTTTTCCTATAGTCAGTGGAATGTTGATCATCGTCAGAGTAGTCACTATCGTTTTTATTATGGTTTAATTTTATATTGTAATTATCGTTATCATCCATTTCGTTTTGTTCTTTTTTTTGTTCTTTTTTTTGTTCTTTTTTTTGTTCTTTTTTTTGTCCTTTTTTTTTTTCCTTTTTTTTTTCTTCAACATTATCATCTTCTATTTCCGTATTTGATAAATTAGGATTGGAAGGTTTTAAAATATCATCTGGATTAACTTTATTGTTTATTTTGTTGTTTATTGTGTTGTCTATTTTGCTGTTTATTTTTTTTGTCTATTTTGCTGTTTATTTTGCTGTTTATTTTGCTGTTTATTTTATTTGCAGCTTCATTACTAATTGCATCACCTTTAATTGGTCTTCCTGTTTTTAATTCATCACAGGCAATATACACAGTTTTTTCATTTTTTGCTACGTCTGGATAAGTATTATGTAAGACTTTTTTATCATTTACATTATCAATCACATTTTTTAACAATCATGCATGCATTTTGATTTTTTAAATTATTAGTAAAATTTTTAATATACATGTCATTGTTTAAAAATATGTTATTAGTGGTTGTAGTAACTGAAGCCTTATCAGTAGTATATGGTTCCACAGAAAATTGTGCTTTTTTATTGTTATGGTTCTGATCATTATTATTGTTATAATTTTCTACATTTACAGTAGGTTGAAACTTATTTTTATTTACTTCTTGTTTAATTTGGTTTATATTTATGATTATATTATTATTATTATTATTATCATTTAATTTATTTTGCGTATCGCTAGGTGAGTGTATGTTTTTTATTTGATTTGTTTCGGTTTTCGTGTAACTATTTGATATTGTTTGATTTATACACATGTTAGTATTTTAATTTCCCTTTCCGATTTATGTTCTTTAATTGGGGTTTCAATGCCATTATCATTGACAGTGCCATTATAATCGATATTGTTGATTTTAACTAAATTACATTTTGCATTGTTATTAGTTTCATTAGTATCAACACCATGTGGTAACAACTCTCTTTTATATGTTCCCTGAATAAATTTCTCAACATTTACATAATTATAATTTTTTAGGTGATGTAGTTTGATTTTTTAATATAACACTGGGTTCGTCTGTATTTTTTATTATCATTAGGTTGATTGAATGTATATCCAAGCAATGCTCCATTATCATCATAATAATAATATCTATAACGTACATTAATACTGTTTTCTGTTACATTAAAACTGGTATAATTTTGTTTGTTCATACATGTTTTATTATTTACAGTAGTATTACTATGATATCTATGATTTGGTGATATAATTTTAGGAGTGTTACTTAATATTATGTTGTTGGGACTGTCACTAGTAGTAGTGGTAGTACTACTACTTATAGGTGCGGGTACAGGTACGGGTACAGATACGGGTACAGGTACGAGTACAGGTGCGGGTACAGGTGCGGGTATAGTTGCAGGAACAGGTGCTGAAACAGGCACAGAAACAGGTGCAGGTACATGTGCAGGTACAACATTTTTATTATCGCTTTGGATATTGTATATATAATTATGTTTATACATATCATTATTTTTTTTTATTAGGACTATTCTGCATTTCGTAGTTGTTTATTAATTCTGTATATTCGCTATTATTTAAAAAATACGTATTTGGAGGGACTACATTGTGCGTATTTTGTATTGTATCATTTTTCAATATTTCAGAATTAGAAGTTATGTTATTTTTGTTTACATACATGTTATATGTGTTGTTATATTCATAAATCGAATTTGTAGAGATTCTATTTTTTGGTTTTACATATTTATAATTATAACCTATAATTTGTTTTTGTGCATTATAATCAGCATTAGCATGTGATGTATTATAAATTAATGAATCATTAAATAGATTATTAATAGATGTATTATTATTAATATATTTGGGGTAATGTAACATATTGGTATAATTTTTACCAGAAACAGGTATACTAACTGTTATTTTTTTTATCTTCGCATATTAGTTGTGCTTGCTTTGGTGGGGATTGTTTAATTTGTGTTTGCTTTGGTGGGGATTGTTTAA
>NW_022326533.1:0-3658 GCF_002776525.5 Piliocolobus tephrosceles | reverse complement strand
TGCACAGGCTTCTGTTCCTTTAGCTGAGCCCTGTCCCCAGAGGCGGAGTCTACAGAGACAGGCAGGTTTCCTTGAGCTGCTGTGAGCTCCACCCATTTCGAGCTTCCCAGCGGCTTTATTTACCTTCTTAAGCCTCAGCAATGGCGGGCGCCCCTCCCCCAGCCTCACTGCTGTCTTGCGGTTAGATTGCCACAGACTGCTGTGTTAGCAAGGAGGGAGTCTCCGTGGGCATGGGACCCTCGCGGCCAGGTGTGGGATATATTCTCCGGTGTGCCGGTGTTACAGCACAGTATTGGGGTGGGAGTTACCTGAATTTCCAGGTGTTGTGTGTCTCAGTTCCCTTGGCTAGGAAAAGGGACTCCCTTCCCCCTCGCGCTTCCCAGGTGAGGCGATGCCTCGCCCTGCTTCAGCTCTCACTGGTCGGGCTGCAGCAGCTGGCCTGCATGGATTGTCCAGCACTCCCGAGTGAGATGACCCCAGTACCTCAGTTGAAAATGCAGAAATCACCGGTCTTCTGTGTCGCTCCTGCTGGGAGATGGAGACTGGAGCTGTTCCTATTCGGCCATCTTGCTCCGCCCCCCACAATTTCTTAATCCAGTCTGTCACTGATGGATATTTGGGTTGATTCCAAGTCTTTGCTATTGTGAATAGTGCCGCAATAAACATACGTGTGCATGTGTCTTTGTAGTAGAATAATTTATAATCCTTTGAGTACATACCCAGTAGTGGGATGGCTGCGTCATATGGTACATTTAGTTCTAGATCCTCTAGGAATTGCCATACTGTTTTCCATAATGGTTGAACTAGTTTACATTCCCACCAACAGTGTAAAAGTGTTCTTATTTCTCCACATCCTCTCCTGCACCTGTTGTTTCCTGACTTTTTAATGATTGCCATTCTAACTGGTGTGAGATGGTATCTCATTGTGGTTTTGATTTGCATTTCTTTGATGGCCAGTGATGATGAGCATTTTTTCTTCTGTCTGTTGGCTGTGTGAATGTCTTCTTTTGAGAAATGTCTGTTCATATTCTTTGCCCCTTTTTGATGCGGTTTTTTGTTTTTTAACCTGTAAATTTGTTTGAGTTCTTGTTCCCTCTAATGGTAGTTTCTTTTGCTGTGCAGAAGCTCTTTAGTTTAATTAGATCCCATTTGTCAATTTTGATTTTTGCTGCCATTGCTTTTGGTGTTTTATTCATGAAGTGCTTGCCCATGCCTATGTCCTGAAGGGTATTGCCTCGGTTTTCTTCTAGGGTTTTTATGGTATTAGGTGTAACATTTAAGTCTCTAATCCATCTTGAATTAATCTTCGTATAAGGAGTAAGGAAAGGATCCAGTTTCAGCTTTCTACTTACGGCTGGCCAATTTTCCCAGTACCATTTATTAAACAGGGAATCCTTTCCCCATTTTTTTTTTTTCTCAGGTTTGTCAAAGATCAGAAGGCTATAGATGTGTGGTATTATTTCTGAGGATTCTGTTCTGTTCCATGGGTCTATATCTCTGTTTTGGTACCAGTATCATGCTGTTTTGGTTATTGTAGCCTTGTAGTATAGTTTGAAGTCAGGTAGCGTGATGCCTCCAGCTTTGTTTTTCTGACTTAGGATTGTCTGGGCAATGCAGGCTCTTTTTTGGTTCCATATGAACTTTAAAGCAGTTATTCCAATTCTGTGAAGAAAGTCTTTGGTAGCTTGATGGGGATGGCATTGAATCTATAAATGACCTTGGGCAGTATGGCCTTATTCAAGATATTGATTCTTCCTATCCATGAGCATGGCATGTTCTTCCATTTGTTTCTGACCTGTTTTATTTCACTGAGCATTGGTATTTAGTTCTCCTTGAAGAGTTCTTTTACATCCCTTGTAATTTGGATTCCTAGGTATTTCATTCTCTTTGAAGCAATTGTGAATGGAAGTTCATTCCTGATTTGGCTCTCTGTTTGTCTGTTACTGGTGCATAAGAATACTTGTGATTTTTGCACATTAATTTTGTATCCCGAGATATTGCTGAAGTTTCTTATCAGCTTAAGAAGATTTTGGGCTGAGATTTCTAAATATACAATCATGTCATCTGCAAACAGGGACAATTTGACTTCTTCTTTTCCTTATTGAATACCCTTTATTTCTTTCTCCTGCCCGAATGCCCTAGCCAGAACTTCCAACACGATGTTGAATAGGAGTGGTGAGAGAGGGCATCCCTGTGTTTTGCCAGTTTTCAAAGGGAAAGCTTCCCGTTTTTGACAATTCAGTATGATACTGACTGTGGGTTTGTCATAAATAGCTGTTATTATTTTGAGATACGTTCCATCACTACCGATTTTATTGAGCGTTTTTAGCATGAAGGGCTGTTGAATTTTGTCAAAGGCCTTTTCTGCATGTATTCAGATAATCATGTGGTTTTTGTCTTTGGTTCTGTTTATATGCTGGATTACATTTATTGATTTGTGTATGTTGAACCAGTCTTGCATCTCAGGGCTGAAGCCCACTTGACAATGGTGGAAAAGCTTTTTGATGTGCTGCTGGATCCGGTTTGCCAGTATTTAATTGAGGATTTTTGCATCAATGTTCATCAGGGATATTGGTCTAAAATTCTCTGTATTTGTTGTGTCTCTGCCAGGCTTTGGTATCAAGATGATGCTGGCCTCATAAAACGAGTTAGAGAGGATTCCGCCTTTTTCGATTGATTGGAATGGTTTCAGAAGGAATGGTACCAGTTCCTCCTTGTACCTCTAGTCGAATTCAGCTGTGAATCCACCTGGTCCTGGAATTTTTTCGTTGGTAGGTTATTAATTATTGCCTCTATTTCAGAGCCTGCTATTGGTGTATTCAGGGATTCAGCTTCTTCCTGGTTAAGTCTTGGGAGAGTGTAAGTGTCCAGGAAATTTTCAATTTCTTCTAGATTTTCTAGTTGATTTGCGTAGAGGTGTTTATAGTATTCTCTGATGGTAGTTTGCATTTCTGTGGGGTCGGTGGTGATATCCCCTTTATCATTTTTTATTGCATCTATTTGATTCTTCTCTCTTTTCTTCTTTATTAGTCTTGCTAGTGGTCTATCAATTTTGTTGATCTTTTCAAAAAACCAGCTCCTGGATTCATTGGTCTTTTGCAGGGTTTTTTGTATCTCTATCCTCTTCAGTTCTGCTCTGATCTTAGGTATTTCTAGCCTTCTACTAGCTTTTGTATGTGTTTGCTCTTGCTTCTCTAGTTCTTTTAATTGTGATGTTAGAGTGTCCATTTTAGATTTTTCCTGCTTTCTCTTGTGGGCATTTTGTGCTATAAATTTCCCTCTACACACTGCTTTAAATGTGTCCCAGAGATACTGGTATGTTGTATCTTTGTTCTCATTGGTTTCAAAGAACATCTTTATTTCTGCCTGCATTTCGTTATGTACCCAGTAATCATTCAGGACCAGGTTATTCAGATTCCATGTAGTTGAGCAGTTTTGATTGAGATTCTTTTTTTTTTCTTTCTTTTTTTTTTTTTAATTATACTTTAAGTTCTAGGGTACATGTGCATAACGTGCAGGTTTGTTACATAAGTATACATGTGCTATGTTGGTGTGCTGCAACCATCAACCCGTCAGCACCCATCAATTCATCATTTATATCAGGTATAACTCCGCAATGCAATCCCTCCCCCCTCCCCCCTCCCCATGATAGGCCCCA
>NW_022326532.1:7431-16081 GCF_002776525.5 Piliocolobus tephrosceles | reverse complement strand
TGTTAGGCTCTGTTTTCTCCAAAAAAGGAGATGCCTCCCCAGTCCCAGGTGCCCATGGGCCTTCTTCATCCAGTTTTTCACATTTGCTGGCTTACAGAGGCTGACAGCTTAGACCCACACCGATACAGGCCAAATGCCAATGAAAGTTTTAGCTTCTGCCTCCTTCCGTTGTCAGGTTTAGATTCCCAACATCTTCACTTACGGGAACATTCACCCATTCCTCCTTTCATTCAGCACGTATTTAAGGGCATGCGGTCATACCTTGTTTTATGGCACCACACTTTCATAGTGCTTCGCATATGCTGCAATTTTTTTTTTTTGGAAATTCTCATCAATTTTACACTTTTCCATTATTATTATATCTGTTATGGTGATCTGTTATCAGTGAGCTTTGATATTATGACTGCACTTGTTTTGTTGTTCTTTAGTGTTTTAGGTATTTTTTGTTTTTTATTTTGTGGGTACACAGTAGGTGTATATTCTTACGGGGTACATGAGATGTTTTGATACAGGCATGCCATGCGTAATAATCACATCATAGAAAATAGGGTCTCCATCCCCTCAAACATTTATCCTTGTGTTACAAACAATCCGTTTACACTCTTTTAGTTTTTTTTTAATGTACAATTAAGTTATTATTGACTATAATCACCCTGTTGTGTGAAATCATTTTGGGGGTAACAAGAACTGCACCCATAGACGATGACAAACTTAATAGATGAATGTTGTGTGTGTTCTGACTGCTCCATGGATGAGCTCTTCCCTGCCTCTCTTCCTTTTCTTGGGCCTCCCTATTTCCTGAGACACAGCAATACTGAAATTAGGACAGTGAACAACCCTACAATGGCCGCTAAGTGTTCAAATGAAAGGAAGAGTCACATGTCTCTCGCTTTAAATCAGAAGCTAGAAATGGCTAAGCTTAGTGAGGAAGGCATGCTGAAAGCCAAGACAGGCTGAAAGCTCCGCCTCTTGCACCAAACAGCCAAGCTGTGAATGCAAAGGAAAAGTTCTTGAAGGAAATAATAGTACATACTGCAAAGGAAAAGTTCTTGAAGAAAATAGTAATACTAATACTCCAGTGAACACAAGAATAAGAAAGCAAAACTGCCTTATTGCTCAAATAGAGAAGGTTTGTGTGGTCTGGACACAAGATGAAACCAGCCACAACATTCCCTTAAGCCAAAGTCTAATTCAGAGCAAGACCAGAACTCTCTTCAAGTCCGTGAAAGCTGAGAGAAGTGAAGACGCTGCAGAAGAAAGGTGTGAAGCTAGCAGAGGTTGGTTCATGAGGTTTAAGGAAAGAAGCTGTCTCCATAACATTAAAGTGCAAGGTGAAGCAGCAAACCCTGATGAGGAAGCTGAAGCAAGATATCCAGAAGATCTAGCTAAGGACACTGATGAAGGTGGCTACACTAAGCAGCAGATTTTCAATATGGATAAACTAGCCTTCTATTGGATGAGATGCCATCTAGGACTTTCATACCTAGGGAGGATTGACTTCAACTTTGAAGAAGTTCTACTGTGGGTAAAATGCTGTCCAATAGCATCACATACTACAGAGAAATCTTTCATGAAAGGGAGAGCTAATTGATGTGGCAAATTTCATTGTCGTCTTCTTTTAAGAAACTGCCACAGCCACTCCATCCTTCAGCAACCACCACCTTGATCAGCCAGCAGCCATCAACACCGAGGCAAGACCCTCCCTCCACCAGTAAAAAGAGTGTGACTCACTGAAGGCTCAGAAGATTGTTAGCATTTTTAACAATGACTTGTTTTAAAATTAAGGTATGTACATTTTTAGACATAATGCTACGGCACACTTAGTAGACTACAGTATAGTGAAAACGTAATTTTATGCACTATGAAATAAAAAAAAAAGTGTGTGACTCTCTTTATCGCAGTGATCTGAAACTGAACCTGCAATATATCTGAAGTATACTTGTATTGGGTATCAGGCATTGAGCTGAGTAAGATATGATCCCAGGTTATCACAGATAGAATTGCTTGAGCACCTTTCACGTCATCAGGCTTTCTAGATTTAATTTAACGCCTCCAAACAATTTATGAACTCTGACTTTTTATTTCCATCTTATGGACTAGGAATCTGGAATTGAGAAAATCTGGAAGACTTGCCCCAAGTCACATGGTTTTTTATATGGATGACAACTCCAGTCTGTGTCTCTGGAAGTCATGTCTAACATCTCATCTAGAGCTGGGTGAGCTCCTCAGCCCAGCCTGCACCCAGGCTTGTCTGTGGTCCATGCCACACACCCAGTCCCCACACCTGAACATAGCCAGGGAAGCCAGAGGTGTTATTCCCGAATTGTGTTTCCTCTTACCAGATCTCTTGTTAATCTTCTCAGAGGTATTTGGTTTTCCTGGAGGGCACAGCTGTTTCCCATGGTTTTGTGGGTCAGATGCTTCTGGCACTCCCTTCCAATCATTTCCTTCTTCTGCTGGCTTCTTGGGCATGATCTTTATAATGTGAAGGTCACAGAAAAACAGTATCAGTGACATTTCTATAGTGCTTTAGAGCTTACAAAGCATCTTCACATGCATTACCTTAATCAATGTTCTCAACGCTGGGAGAGTCACACTTGCCTAAATTAGGAAAAACCTGGGAGATTAGAAGGGAAATGAACAGCCTAAGTGAATGGGGTTTCCAGGGATAGAATGCTTATCTTCACATTCTTTTAAGACTGGCATTCTTGCAAACAGCAAAAGTCTCCATGTAATTGAGAGTTTGGTATACAGAAGATTTGGAGAAAAATAGCATTCTAAGAATTCACAAGGTCTACACAGGGAAGAGCTTCAATAAAATACAAGGGATCCCATATAAGCTTTTAGAAAGCTGCTGGGAGAGTAAATGTAAAAACATAGAGAGGCAACAAAACACTGCTGAGAAAGATGGTGTGGGGAGATGAATAAAGGGAAGTGAGAGGGAAAGAAATGATTTCCTGAAATTAATCTAGGCAGCAAAGAAAGCAGTACCAGATATGGCATAGCACCCTACTGAGCCACCAACATTGAAAGTGGAATTCAGTGAGGTGGTACCCATACCAATTCTGGTTGCATTGGGATGTGTCACTGACCAACAATCTTACGCTACCTTTTTTTTTTTTTTTTTTCTTTGACACAGAGTCTCGCTCTGTCACCAGGCTTGAGTGCAGTGGCATGATCTCGGCTCCCTGCAACATCTCAGCTCCCTGCAACATCCGGCTCCTGTGTTTAAGCCATTCTCCTGCCACAGCCTCCAGAGTATCTGGGACTAGAGGCAGGTGCTACCACACCCTGCTAAGTTTTGTATTTTCAGTAGAGACGAGGTTTCACCATGTTGGCCAGGACGGTCTCGATCATGACCTCGTGATCTGCCTGCCTCGGCCTCCTAAAGTGCTGGGATTACAGTCGTGAGCCACCGCGCCCAGTCCTTAAGCTACTTTTTATTCAGCTCCCTCACTTATGAAATAGTGAACAATACATGTAAAATAGGCTAAAGGAAAGTCCTCTCTGAGCTTGTAAACACTGTTTAAATGTAATAATAATAACAATTAATATCTTTCTGGATCCTTCTTTGAATTCGGTCTCTGCACTGGCAACCCAACTCCCAGATCCCTTTACCCTCTAAACCAGAGTTGAATTTGCACTTGTGGGATCACTCATTCAGGGGCCTCCGAGGGATCCCCTGGGCTGGGACTGGGGCTTCCCGGATGCCTCAGGTACAGACAAGGCCCTCAAGGAGCTCACAGTAGGGAGGGGTCAACAGTCAAAGGGACTCTTAGGCCATGTGAGTGGCCCCAGTTACAGAGCAGAGGCCAGCTGGTCCTTCCTGTTGTGAGAGTGGGTGTCTCAATGGAAGCACCAGCAGGCCCTATGGGGTAAAGCCCTAGTGAACAACATCTGAACTTCATAAACAAATACAAATGTGAATGAGCTTTAAATGGCTTGGAGTTCTGGATTAGACTACCGCTGCCACTGTGCCCCAGGAAATTCTTTAACATCTCTGTACCCCAATAGCCTCATTTTATTATTATGTTGCTGACAACTAGGATCTAAAACATGAACTATGATTCTTTGCTTCTATTGCATGGACCACGAATCTGGAGCTCAGAGAACTTAGAAGATTTGCGCCAAGTTACACGGCTTTTGTATGGATGACAACCGAAGTGTGTGACTCATTATTATTTGGAGATAATAACAGAAACAATGTCATAGAGATCTTCTTAAGGATTAAATAAATTAATCCATGTGAACTGCTTAAAATAGTATCTGGCATCACTATGAAAACAAAAGAAGTATTAAGGATCACAACTCTTAGTGTTATCAAGCTGTTGATGCTACATCAGTTGTTGTGATAGACATGGGGAGAAGGAGGCAAGAAGGGCATTTTTGATATTCCCCCACTCTTACCAGTGTTCACATCTGTGGAGGGACAAAGGTTCTCTGGTCCTTCAGATTTGAGAGATATTCACCTTTGGGAAGATTCCTTGGAGCCTGCTGAAAGTCATCTGAGGACGTTCAACTGAAAGAGAATACATCAGAATTTTTCTTTGTTGGTAAAGATTTCCAAACTCTAGAGAGACTTCTGTCGCTTGAGTGCATTCTGCAGCAGAGGGTTATGAGCCCACTCATGGTTGAGGAGTTGAGATTTGCTTCTGAATTATGTTTAGTCATGGTTGGTGCATTCGTCTGTGGCATCAACTCAGGATTTTCTATCTCATGGTTTATCAAATGGGGGTTAAACCCCATCACAGTGTCATCTTATATAATTACATATCTTTTGCTTTTGCCCAATTAATTACATTGATTGATTGGGAATCTGAACTGTATCCACTCAAGATGTACAATTGAAATTGTACACTTGAAATGGGTGACTCTTATGGTATGTGAATTAAGCTGTTAAATGTGTGATGAACCATGGATGATTTAGTCCAGTGGTTCTGAAATATTTTCAGTATAAAGACACTCCTTTAATGTCAAAAACTTGGCAGATACTCAAGCACTGGCTTTTCAGACCTCTTATAGTGATGGTGGGAGATCGTAGAACCTGGCCTGTTTTGTTGGGGAATAATAGGTCTATTAGAGACGGTTTGGATATTCTGACCTTGTCTTATAATTGTGTTGCCAGAGCAGAAGGGCCAGTAAACACATACGTCCTCTTTATATTCCTGAAATGTACAAAGCTCTCTACCCAGTAACCTGTCTTTTTTTCACCCTATGTTATCTCTGCTCACTGAGAAGTGGGAAAGCTCTCTGTGTGTTGGATGAGAGATCACTCTTTCAAACTCTCTTCCAAGCTCATCAGGGAGAATCGAGGTTGGTTGGGAATGAGAAGACTATTTGGTTTTGACAACATACAGAAAAACAGCGATCTTTATTACGTAATGTGTTCATCACCCGCACTCCTAAGATACTTATCCAATACCTATATGCTGTTAATGAGACAAACTCTGGAAGTTTTTGGCGGATCCATAGTTTCAATAGTTTCTTTCTTTCTTTTTTTTTTTTTTTCACTTGTAACACTTTCTGAACTGTCCTTTGATTCATTAACAGTGCTTAGAAGAACAATACGTGCTTTAAAAAAGAAATATTTCAAACACACAGAAAAGTATAGGGAATAATATTGAGTTCAGTCGGGTCTCAACATTACCACATAGCTATGTTAGGTCTGATTTATTTATTCAGAATATTAGAAATACCACAAACAGGCCGGGTGTGGTAGCTCACACTTGTAATCCCAGCACTTTGGTAGGCTGAGGCAGGTGGATCACCCGAGGTCAGGAAGTTTGAGACCAGCCTGGCCAACGTGGTGAAACCCCAACTCTATCAAAAATTTAAAAATCAGCTGGGTGTGGGGGTGCATACCTGTAACCCCAGCTACTTGGGAGGCTGAGGCAGGAGAATCACTTGAACCCAGGAGGTGAAAGTTGGAGTAAGCTGAGATTGCCTTATTGCACTCCAACCTGGGTGACAAGAGCTAAACTCCATCTCAAAAACAAAAACAAACAAAACACACTATCAAGAAGTCACGGCTGTAGCTATCTGTGCAGCACTCACCAATCGCTGCACTCCCTCCTCCACTTACAGCCAGTCACCTTAATTTGATGACTTTTTATTCACATTTATGTTTCTATACGTTTACCATTTACTTATTTTCCATAAAAATATATATTCTTGTTTTGCATGTTTTAAAATTTTATATGAATGGCCTCTGTAGTTAACTTTCTGTATGCATTTTTTTTTTTCACTAAGCCCTGATGTGTATAAGGGAACAAATGTCTGAGGATCTTTCCCAGGTAGCTGAGCTGAAAAGCAGCTGGGCTTGAGGAGACCCTTTCCAGCCCCTTCCCATCTACTCACCCTGATTCCCGTGGTTACGATCATTATCAGAATCATTCCCCTGGAAGTCTGTGGCCCGTTTATTATGAATGAAAGGTGAGAGGGTGACCTTGAAACATAGAAAGAAGCAAAGCATTTATTGCTTAAGAGAGAAGCTTAGGCCTGGAACGGTGGCTCACATCTATAGTACCAGCAATTTGGGAGGCTGAGGTGGGAGGATTGCTTGAGGCCAGGAATTCAAGGCTGCAGTGAGCTATGATTGCACTACTGCACTCTAGGCTAGGTGACAGACTGAGACTCTGACTCAAAAAAAAGAGAGAGAGAGAGACAAACTGAGAGAAGGAAGGTGGGGGTGGGGAGCGGTGGGGGGATGCCTGGGATGCCACAGAGACAGTTGGGCTCATCAGAACAGATGCCTAAGGGAGAGAAACGTGCAGGATCCAGGTATGAGCTCCACTGTGGCCAGTCCCTGCCCTCAGCCCTGACAGGATACAGAAGAGCAGAACACCCAGAAGCTGCCTTGTGACTTTTCCCTGAACAAAGGAAAATGTGGGGTACTTTCTGCAGCCTAAGAAGTAGCCAAAGCAGGGAAAGGGATGCTCATGTGTCCCCAGACTTGTACCTAGAACTTTCTGTTACCTAGTTTAGTCATGGCCTCATACTTTCTCTTCTTATACACATAGATGATTTTATCTGAGGTTTTCATCTTTTCCCACTCTTTCTTAGAGAAGTATTTGGCAATATCATCAAAGGCCTAGAAAAAAAAAACAAAGAAATTCTGGCAGTGTCTCAGCTAGGCATGTCTGCCATTCAGCTGGAGCCGCTTCCTGTGTGCTGGGTCTGGGAAGTGGAGATGATAATCCGTCCTGGTTGATGCCATGGCTAACTGAGACAACATCGGGGACCTACCCTAGCTTCTCCCCTGCCACACAGTAGGGCTTTAATGCTGCTGGCTGACTCTCTTCCCGCCTTCCAGAATGGACTGAGAGTCACCAAATGAAACGCAAGGTCACAGACTTGTCTCCAGGATGCTAGGTGATGACAGAGTGAGGGTGGGGGGCTCCCAATGCTCCAGATCTCCCCCTGCTCCTTGTCTCCAGTATCTCTGTTCACCCCTCCTCAGAAACCTGGTCACCCCACACTGTCCCCTGGGTCACTACTCTGCCCCCTCCAGGTCACCTTTTGTATCTTCTCTGGTGTTTGAGCATCATCCCTAGCTCTCTTTGCACAGTCTTCGTCTCTGTTCATGGCACCGGGAGCAGTCTGACCTGCAAGAGAAACTGCCTGAGTCTTTCCAGCCGCAGGACCTTTGGTCCTGTGGAGGGAGAAATCTGTAACGGCCAGCCACACTCAGTCACCTGTAATCAGGTGCTGCATTTCTCCATCCGGGGCTTATCTGTCCGTGAGTAAGGGGAGAAGTCAGATGAAAACAGGGAACCAGGGGTCTCTGGGAGAAGTATTGATTGGGGATAACAGATTTCCTATGGGCAAAGCAGCCTTGAGTCTTTAGGAGGGGATTGGCTACTCTTGTTAGTAGTTTCCCTAGAGCTAGGTTTACCCTGAAAGCTGTGCAGACCCTTGTTGTGGAGGTAGGGATGTGACTGTGTAATTGTATTGAGTGGGGACGTTCTGACACTGCCACTCAATAAATAAAGGAAGAGAAGTGAGTCCCAGAGATAACATGGTCTCTCTGGTGATGGATCTGATCAGGCAGAGGGATGGGAGGTTCTGTTCTGTTGAAGAGAATTGAGCATGACTACTATGAATGGATTTAGAGGCTATTACTAGGTGATTTGTAAATTATTAGAATGAAGAGAGCTAGAATTTCTGAGATTAAAAGAGCCCGCCAACACTTAGAGAGAATGTGGGATGTTTCAAGATGTAACAATCAACCAGGAGTGGTGGTTTACGCCTATAATCCCAGCACATTGGCCAATCCTCCCACCTTGATCTCAGGAGTTCGAGCATGCACCACTCCGCCCCCACTAATATTTTTATTTTTGTTTTTTAAGTAGAGACGGTTTTGCTATGTTGACAAGTTGGTCTTGACCTCCTGGGCTCAAGCGATACTCCCGCCTTGGCTTTGGGACTACAGGCATGCACCACCTTGCCTTTTGCTATATTTCCCAGGCTGGTCTTGACCTCCTGGGCTCACTCAATGATTTGAACCCGGGAAGCAGAGGTTGCAGAAAGCTGACATTACAGCAGTGCACTCCAGCTTGGGCGACAGAGCAAGATTGTCAAATAAATAAATAAATGGGAGAAAAAGAAAGAAAGAAAGAAAGAAAGAAAGAAAGAAAGAAAGAAAGAAAGA
>NW_022326532.1:0-7421 GCF_002776525.5 Piliocolobus tephrosceles | reverse complement strand
AGAAAGAAAGAAAGAAAGAAAGAAAGAAAGAAAGAAAGAAAGAAAGACAAGTTGAAACTCTATAAGAACAATAAGCTTTGTGGTATTTTTACTTACCCTGGTCCCATCTCATGTTCCCAGCTTGGTTCTGTTCATTGCTGATGAAATACAGATAGGACTGGCCAAAAATGGTAGATGGCTGGCTATTGATCATGAAAATGTCAGACCTGATATAGTCCTCCTTGGAAAGGCCCTTTCTAGGGGTTGATACTCTGTGACTGCGGTGCTGTGGGACGATGGCATAATGCTGACCATTAAACCAGGGGAACATGGTTACACATACGATGGCAATACACTAGGCTGCTGAGTGGCCATTGCAGCCCTTGAGGTTTTAGAAGAAGAAAACCGTGCTGAAAATGCAGGAAAAAATGGATATTATCTTGAGAAATGAACCCATGAAGCTACCTTCTGATGTTGTAACTGCCGTAAGAGGAAAATGATTGCTTTATTTATTCATTTAGTCATTTTTTTGAGTCAGAGGTTCACTCTGGTTACCCAGGCTGGAGTGCAATGGTGCTATCTTGGCTCACTGCAACCTCTGCTTCCTGGGTTCAAGTGATTCTCCTGCCTCAGCCTCCTGAGTAGCTGGGATTACAGGCATGTGCACCTATGCCCAGCTAATTTTTGTATTTTTAGTAGAGACGGGGTTTTACCATATTGGCCAAGCTGGTCTTGAACTCCTGACCTCAGGTGATGCACCTGCCTCAGCCTACCAAAATGTTGGGATTACAGGCATGAGCTACTGTGCCCAGGAGGAAAAGAATTTTAAACACAATTGTTATTCAAGACAACAAAGGTTGTGATGCTTGGAAGGTATATCTACGACTTCGAGATTGTGGACTTCTGGCCAAGCCAATCCATGGTGACATCATGAGGTTTCGCCTCTGCTAGTGGTCAAGGAGGATAACGTTCGAGAGTCCAGTGAAATCATTAACAAGACAATCTTGTCGTTCTGAGTGTAGCAGCTGTTTTCAGTGGTGCTTGGGAGCCGGCTGCAGACAGGTGGTCCTGTAAAAGCTCTGCTCTTAATGCAGGCACATTCCACTCCCATGTGTCTTCAAAACCTTTTTCTGGAATATATGTTTTTTTTTTCAGTTGATACATAGTAGAACAACGTTTATGAAGCTCCCTTTTGCTTTGTAACGTAATAGAATGTAATGGCATCTACATTCAGTGAAAGTGTTTTGATGTGCAGAACATGGCCAGGTACAGTGGTTCATGCTTGTAATCCCAGCATTTTGGGAGGGCTAGGTGGGCGGATCACTTGAGGTCAGGAGTTTGAGACCAGCCTGGGCAACATGAAGAAACCCCATCTCTACTAAAAATACAAAAATTAGCTAGGTGAGTTGGTGGGTGCCTGTAGTCCTAGCTACATGGGAGGCTGAGACAGGTGAATCACTGGAACCCGAAAGGCAGATGTCGCAATGGACCGAGATCATGCCACTGTATTCCAGCCTAGGGAGAATCCCTCTTGCGGGGGAAAATAAAAGGTACAGAACATTTCCATCACCACAATGCTATCCCTTGTGCTACTCATTTTTAGTAATACTCACTCTCCTCCCATCCACCATCCCTACTTCCTGGCAACCACTAATCTGTTTTTCATTTCCACAATTTTGTCTTTTCTACAATGCTGTACAAATGAAATATATAGTATATGACATTTTAAGGGCTTATTTCACTCAGCATAAATACCTGGAGATTCACCCAAGATATTAATATTTGTGTATCAATAGTTCATTGTTGCTGTTGTTGTTGAGACAGCGTCTCGCTCTGTCGCCTAGGCTGGAGTGTGGTGGCAGATTACAGGCGTGCATCATCATGTCTGTCTAATTTTTGTATTTTTAGTAGAGATGGGTTTCCCATGTTGCCCAGACTGGTCTCGAACTCCAGGCCTCAAGGGATCTGCCCTCCATCTACCTCGACCTTTCAGTGTACTGGGATTACAACGCTCAGCCTACCATTGAGTTTTGAGAGTATTATACATATCCATTGTATATTCTGAATGTGAGTCCTGTCTTGGATATGTGGTTTGCAAATATTTTCTCCTAGTCAAGACCCTGTTTTTTCATCCTTTTAACGGGTTTCTTGCAGAGCACAAGTTTTAAATTGGGTGAAATCTAATTTATTTGTTTTCCTTATGGATTATGCTTTTTGTACCATTCACTATGCCCTAGACCTCAGACGTTTGTCCTATGCTTTCTTGTAAAAGTTTTTTTTTTTTTTTTAGTTTTATATTTTAGATTTAAATTTATAATCCACTTCAGGTTTTTTTGTATAAAAATATGAAGATTAGGTCTTGTTTTTTTTTAGCCTATGGCTCTGCAACTGCTCCAGCACCAATTGATAAGCAGATGATCCTTCCTTCTTTTTGTCTCTTTGTAAAAAATCAGTGTGGGGATATTTATAGGTTATCTATTTTGTTACAGTGATCTGAGTGTCTATTCTTCTCCCAATACTATACAGTCTTGATTCCTGTAGCTATATAAAAAGTGTTGAAATATGGTAGAGTCATTCCTCCCACCTTATTCTTCCTTTTCAAAAATTGTCTTAGCTATATATATATATATATATATATATATATATATACACACACACACACACACACACACATATATATATACACAAACATATATATATATTCTTTTTTGAGATGTGGTCTGACTTGTGTTGCCGAAGCTAGAGTGCAGTAGGATGATCTCGGCTCACTTCAACCTCCACCTCCTGGGTTCAAGTGATTCTCCTCTCTCGGCCTCCCTAGTAGCTGTGATTACAGGCGTGTGCCACCAAACCTGGCTAATTTTTGTATTTTTAGTAGAGAGGGGGTTTTGCCATGTTGGCCAGGCTGTTCTTGAACTCCTGACCTCAAGCAGTCTGCCCGGCTCAGCCTCCCAAAGTGCTGGGATTGCAAGCATGAGCCACCGGGCCCAGCATTGTCTAAGCTATTGAAAATTTGTTACAGCAGCAATCAAAAATGAAAACACATGGAAACATTTATTAGTGAAACAAAAGAGAAAGTTAAGAAACAGACTAATCTATATGCAAACTTCAGCATGCATTTCCAAATAGGGGCAAAAGATGATGGGTTGTATAATAAATGATTGCTTGACAAGTGTCTATCCATTTGAAAAAATGAAGATTAAATCCTTACTTTAAACCACTTAAAATAATAAATTCTAAAAATTCAGTGACGTAAATGTGAAAACATGAAATCATAAAGAACTAGATGAAAATTTGGGAAAGTATTACAGTATAAGACATCTTGAGTTGGCATAGGCACTTCCTGACATTACACCAACGCTATAAACAATGAATCTGACATAAAGATATAAAAATTAAAGTATCATCTAATTCAGAAGACACTATAAACAACTGTTTAAAAAGGCAAATTTTGGGGAAATTGGTGAAGCATCCACAATAAATCAACAGTAACCATCTCTAATATAAAACAAAGCTTTTGCATATCAACAAGAGAAACCGGAACAACCCAATGAAAAAATGTGTTCAGGCATGGCACTACTTCACCGTATAGCAGAAAAGGATTACAAAATAGAAAGTATGAAAGGAAAATAATAAAGGAAAAGGAGAATAGATCCCAGAAGTTTCAACGTTCATCCAATAGAGGTTCCAGAGATAGGCCAGGTGTGGTGACTCATGCCTATAATCCCAGCCCTTTGGGAGGCCGAGGTGGGCAGATCACCTCAGGTCACAAATTTGAGACCAGCCTGGCCAACATGGTGAAACCACATCTCTACCAAAAATGCAAAAATTAGCTGGGCATGGTGGCACAAGCCTGTAATCGTAGCTACTAGCAGCGCTGAGGCAGGAGGATCACTTGGACCTGGGAGGCAGAGGTTGCAGGGAGCCGAGATCATGCCACTGCACTCCAACCTGGGCAACAGAGTAAGACTCCATCTCGAAAAAAAAAAGTTCCAGAGGTAGAGACAGAGAATAGAAGGACTGGGCCTGGCACCATGGCTCATGCCTGTAATCCTAGCATTTTGGGACACCGAGGCAGGCAGATCACCTGAGGTCGGGAGTTTGAGACCAGCATGGCTAACAGGGTGAAACCCCGTCTTTACTAGGGGTTGGTGGTGGGCGCCTGAAATCCCAGCTATTGAGGAGTTCAGAGAAGTTCCCAGTAAGAAAACCCTTGATGGTTTGGCCCCACTGGGGGATGACATGTCTTCAAGTGGGAAAAGGTCAGAGGCCACAGATGGAGGATCAGCCCAGGTGGAGCTTTCTAAGTTGCATTCTTTTTACTCCTTGTTTTCTGGAAGGCTTATTACCTGTTCTGTTAACATATAGAGCAGACACTTGGCAGGGCTGGCCCAGTGCTAGCCCAAAGTGGCGTGATAACATTAAGGAACAGGGGGCTTGGAAAGCTCCTAGAAAAAGTGCAGACTCATCAAAGCTGGCCAGTAACTGAGCATTCCTTTCCTACCTCTCCCTCTGCCCGCTGAGCTACGCAATTACAACCAGTATCACTCACCTGTAGACTCCCTTCACACTGTAAGGCAGAAATCCTGTGTCTCTGGGGGCTCATAGTCTAGGGACTGGAAAGAAGAATTGGCTCAGTTCAGCTCTAGAGGCTCCATATCCTACGACCTATCAATCCAGAAACCCTGAAACTCACGTGGAGTGTCTGGGCTGACACATCTTCCCAGGCACAAAGAGTTATATAGAAAAACCGTCAGATAGGCCAGGCGCAATGGCTCATGCCTGTAATCCCAGTACTTTGGAAGGCTGAGGTGGGAGGATCCCCTGAGGTCAGCAGTTTGAGGCCAGCCTGGCCAACATGTCGAAATCCCATCTCTACTAAAAATACAAAATTAGCTGGGCGTGGTGGTGCACACCTGTAACCCCAGCTACTCAGGAGGCTGGGGCAGGAGAATCACTTGAACCTGGGAGGCAGAGGTTGCAGTGAGGTGAGATCGCACCATTGCACTTCAGCCTGGGCAATAGTGAAACCGTCTTAACAACAACAACAACAAAAGGCCGGGCATGGTGGCTCACGCCTGTAATCCCAGCACTTTGAGAGGCTGAGGCAGGCGGCTCGCCTGAGATCAGGAGTTCGAGACCAGCCTGGCCAACATGGTGAAACCCCGTCTCTATTAAAAATACAAAAATTAGCCTGGCCTAGTGTCACACACCTGTGGTCCCAGCTACTCAAAGGGCCGATTGCTTGGACACAGGAGGCAGAGGTGCAGTGAGCCAAGATAGAGTCACTGCACTCCAGCCTGGGCAAAAGAGCAAGACTCCGTCTCAAATAAATAAATAGAAAGAAAACCTATTGGATAGATTGGATATGAAAACATTAACTGCTCAAATAAATAATTCAGTAGAATAGATTCAATATTAAAATGGATATAGTTGAAAAGGCAATTACTGAGCTGAGGAAATGAGTCTGAAGAATTCATAAAAGTGATGGTAATGGATAGAGATGAAGTAAATGAAAGAAAAGTTAATTAATAGGGAGGATAGAAGAATAAATGTCAAAACACATCTAATAGTAGCCTTATAAGAAGAGAATATAGTCATTAAAAAGGAGAGTGTAGTTTAATACGTAATGGATGAGAATTTCTCAGATTTAGACAAATGTCTTAAGATTTAAAGGGATCATTGTGCATACACACAGATACACACACACAGGAACAGTGAAACGAAAAAATTGTGGAAGACAAAGAAAAAATATTTTTAAAATGATCAGAGAAATAGCAGGTTATGTACAAGGAAAAATATTTAAACCTTCATCCCATCTCTCAAACACCACACCGGAAGCAAGGATACAATGGTGTAATAACTCCAAAGCGTTGAACGAAAGGAATTTTTATTTTTTTTTTAGACAGAGTCTCACTTTGTCACCCAGGCTGACTTGCAGTGGCATGATCTCGGCTCACTGCAACCTCTACCTCCCAGTTTCAAGCGATTCTCCTCCACAGCCTCCTGAGTAGCTGGGACTACGGGTGCATAGCACCACGCCCGGCTAATTTTTGTAGTTTTAGTAGAGATGGGGTTTCGCCATGTTGGGAGGCTGATCTCGAACTCCTGACCAGAGGTGATCTGCCCGCCTTGGCCTCCCAATGTGCTGGGATTATAGGGGCAAGTCACTGTGCCCAGCGAAAGAAAGGAATTTTTATATTTGCTGGAATACGGCAATGTCAAGCATATAACACTTCAGGAGACTGAAGACATAGGGAAATGTTAAAGCAAACAAGTATTTATTACACTTATTAAAGACTGTAAGGAAGGGCCAGCTGCAGTGACTCATGCCTGTAATCCCAGCATTTTGGGAGCCCGAGGCAAAAGGATTGGCTGAGCCCAGGAATTCAAGACCAACCTGGGCAACACGGCGAAACCCCGTCTGTACAAAAAATACAAAAATTAGACGGGCATATCAAGTTCCTGGGTCTGTAGAGAATTAAAAAAAAAAAAAAAAAAAGCTGGTTTTGGTGGTGCGTACCTGTAGCCCCAGCTAGTCGGGAGGCTGGGGCAGGAAGATTGCTTGGACCTTGGAGTTTGAGGCTGCAGTGAGCTAGGATTGGGTCACTGCACTCCAGCCTGAGTGACAAAGTGAGACTTTGTCTCTGAAAATACAAAAAAGATCATAAGGACGATTTTACTCAGAGGGGGGACTACTGTGATAGGTACAGGGACCACTGCAATGGGCTCTTACTGTGGGATCCTATTAGGATCGACTTCAACTCCACCAAGGACAAGTGGGGATTTGTAGTCAAAGAGTGGGAGCAGGGGGTCAGAAGATGAGAAATTACTTGGAGGAAATCTCAGGTGCAGGGGGATTCTGGCTAAACTGACTTGACAGGATTTTTGCTGAAACCGGCTAAATGGGCAGAGTCCCTGGATGAAGGGCAGAGTCTGAGGTTGGGACCTAGTCAGAAACAGGACTCAGAGTAGCCTCACTCAAGTTTGGTCAAAGGAGGGTGACTCTCTCTGAAAGCATAAGCAATAAAGTCAACAGCAGTATAATGAATGGATCACAAAGAAGAATTTTTGTGCAATGCTAAGCAGGACTCTGCTTTAACCATTGTGAAAGTTGATTATGTGAAGTAAATTGTTCTTAGTTTTTTATAAATTCTTATTTGCAGAGAAAGTCTTCAGGTACTATGCTTCAGAGAGAATAGGTTGTAACATGTTTTGTTTTTGTTTTGTTTGGCTTTTGTCTCAGAAACAAAAAAAAAACCTAATAAATGCAGTTAAGACACTATCTTAAAACAAATTGCCCGTTTTTTTACACTGATTATTTAAAAGATAAAGAAAAACAGATCAACACGTTAAGAAAACCTATTTCAAACCTGCAGGAGCAGAAACTTCTAAGAAACTTCTTAGAGAAATTGACTTATGAGCTCCCTGATGAACACAGT
>NW_022326531.1:1300257-1329472 GCF_002776525.5 Piliocolobus tephrosceles | reverse complement strand
TTAGAACTTATTTTTAATAAATTATGTTCATACTTGATGAAGGGGTGGTCTGCCCCTCCACACCTGTGGGCGTTTCTCGTTAGGTGGAACGAGAGACTTGAGAAAAGAAATGAGACACAGAGACAAAGTATAGAGAAAGAAAAAGTGGGCCCAGGGGACCAGTGCTCAGCATACAGAGGACCCGCGCCGGCACCAGTCTCTGAGTTCCCTCAGTATTCATTGATCATTATCTTTACCATCTTAGAAAAAAGGAAGTGGCAGGATAATAGGATCATCGCAGGGAGAAGGTCAGCAGTAAGACGTATGAATAAAGATCTCTGTGACATGAATAAGTTTAAGGAAAAGTGCTGTGCCTTGATACGCATATGTAAACATCTCTATAAACCTTTTTAGTGCATAAAGAGCAGCATTGCGCTAGCAAGTCCCGCCTTTCGCCCTAAGGTGGTTTTCTTCTTTCTCAGTAAACAGAACATACAATCGGGTTTTATACCAAGTTATTCCATTGCCCAGGGATGGGCAGGAGACAGATGCTTTCTCTATCTCAACTACCAAGAGGCCTTCTTTCCTCTTATACTGGTCTGCCTCAGCACAGACCCTTCACGGGTGTCAGGCTGGGAGACGATCGGGTCTTTCCCTTCCCAGGAGGCCATATTTCAGACTATCACATGGGGAGAAACCTAGGACAATACCTAGCTTTCCTAGGCAGAGGTCCCTGCGACCTTTGGCAGTGTATGTGTCCTTGGGTACTTGAGATTAAGAGAATGGTGATGACTTTTCACAAGCATACTGCCTTCAGGCACTTGTTTAACAAAGCACACCCTGCACAGCCCAAAATCCCTTAAAGCTTGAGTCACCACAGCACATGTCTCTTGCAAGGAGAAGGTTGGGGGTAGGGTCACAGATTAACAGCATCTCAAATATAGAACAAAATGGAGTCTCTTATGTCTACTTCTTTCTATATAGACACAGTAACAGTCTGATCTTTCTTTCTTTTCCCCACACTTGACAATATGTTTCCCGAGATTTAAAATACATTTCTATGTTTTTAAAATCAGGAGAAAATTATACATGGATAAATGCAGAACTATATTTCTGTGTCTGCAAGCCAGATATGGTAGGCAAAATGATGGCCACCCAAGTGTCCCTGTTCTAATTCCTGGCATCTGTTACCATACATGAATAAAAGGACTTTGAAGATGGGAGTTAATCTTGAGGACGTTGAGATCCAGAGATTATCCTGGATTATCCAGGTAGGCCCAATCTAATGTCATGAACCCTTAAAATGACCTTTCTGGATAAAGAGAGAATCAAGGGAAGAATGGTCAGAGAGATGGAAGAAGGTGCCACAATACGACACATAGAGACTGCCTCTACCAACTGAAAAAGACAAAACAATGGATCATCCCTAGAATAGTCCTGCTGACATCTTGATTTTAAACTGTTGAGACCTGTTAGCTTTCTGACCTCCAGAATTTTAAGATGATGCATTTGTATTGTTTTAAGCCACTGAATTTGAAATAGTTTGTTACAGCCACAACATAAACACAATACATGGGTCTACCACCCTAAATGTACTTGATCTTGAAAGCTAAGCCAGGTCAGGACTAGTTAGTATTTGGATGGAAGTACAAAAAAGGCTCTTGATACTCAGAAAAATCATGCAGATTTTGATTGTGAATGGGGTTTGAACTCATGCAGCACACAATATATGGAGTATTAACTCCATAAAAGTGTAGGAATGCAATTTAATAACAATTTGGAAAAATAAAGCTACCTACATAATTTCATTTAATGACTTTTTGTGTATAGGAGATTTTTTATTCAAAATGAAAAGAGCTTTATTGATTTTTCTAATTTTATGCATATCATATGAACACTGATATACACAGAAAAAAAAAAACAGGTTTGTTTTTTACTTTCTGTGTCAAAATCTGATTAAACCGTTTGAAACATTACTATCTCAAGAGATCTGCCATTAACATTTTGATGATTTGATGAAAACTGAAAACATTCTGTTCTCATACCCAGTTGATATTTCAGTGAGTTTAGACCACTAGATTGGTAATGATTTTCCATCGGGATTTTGATATTATTGTTTCATTTTTCTTTTTGTTATACTGTCTCCCTTCCATGTTATAGTCTTTCCTTGGATAACCTCTATGTAATGTTTCCAGATAAAATGGATACATTTTATATGGAAATAAAATGCCCAGTTGAATTTAAGTTTCAGATAAATATATACTTTTTTTTTTTTTAGAGTAAATAGGTCTCAAATAAGTATGACACCTACTTATACAAAAAAAAAATTATTTATTCAAAATTCAAATTTGATCTTCCTGTATTTTTATTTGCTAAATCTGGCAATGTTATCAGTGTGATTTGGTTACCTTAAGACTGGGAAACTAAAAATATAGTTGGAAATTCAGAGCACATATAGGTTTGCTGATATTGACCTCTGCAGTGGAGTGTGCTGCACAAATTTTTCAGAAATTCCTCACAATACAATCTTCACAACAGAATCTTTAGTTTTCTCTCTTAAGCTGGACAGATTCTTCAGAGAAGAATCTCCTAGTGGCCTGTGTGGGATTCTAGAGTCAGCATTCTGAGAGCCCAGTGAGGAAAGGATGCTGGAAGACTGGGGTGGGAGCATCTATATTTGACACTTAGTTCCATTATGGCCTTTTAAAATCTTCCTCTTTTTGGTAAAGGACTTGCTTTGTCAACTGTGCCTTTCCAAAACAACTCTTCAGCTAGGATGTCAGAGCAGCAGCATCCCAGTGCTCAGGAATTGAGAGGGGAGTATGGATTGAACTAAGGACTAGGTCAGCTCTAATAGCTACTGTCCATTTATTCTTATTTTAGACATTTGAGCTTATTTTACTCCTGGTTCCAGAGGTATTTAGTGTTGGAAGATCCTATATTTTTAAGTACCCTGAAATATAAATTGGGATTTCTTAGCTTTTCTCATTGTTTGAGATTTGTAATTTCTCCAGTTTACTAAATCAGTCTCTACTAATCAATTTGCTTTTCTGATTGTTATTTTATTTCCAGGTGTGTATTTTTCTGTTCTTTCCCTTTTTGTGGATTTAATTTTTAAAAAATTTCTTTCCTTTAATTTTAGTGAAGTGTAAGGAGGTTAACAAAATTAAATACCTGTGTTATCTCATTTTAAATTGGAACCCAATAGTCTTAAATATTGACACTGAAAGATTTTAAAAATACGCTATAGATTATCATTAACTCCCTTCCATAAACCTTCAGGCATGTATTAGAGATTCCAAACCATTTTTCTATTTAAAAAACTAAGAACCAATTTATAACACTTATTTGATATATTTAAGCTATGTCCAGACACATTTTGGTTGGGGGTGGGGGGTGGGTAGCAGAGAAAGACTGAAGATAAATACACCAAATCTTAATAGGAATTGTCTCTAGGTTTAGACTGTGGGTGATTTTTCTTTCTACTTTTTTCTGTACTTTCCAAATTTTTTATCATTGTTCTATTTATAGATGAAAGTACATTAGAGAAAGGCTTTTGTAAACTCTAAAACCCTCTACCAATATTTCTTGTAGTGTCTTCTATGAAACATAGTAACTCTATGCAAAAGTATTCAATGGTTAAATATACTTGGGAGCTGCTTTAAATTCTCTAAGGGCAAGGACTTTGGCTTGCTCATTTTTGTGCTCCCCTGTCATGCAGGACAATACCTGGTAAAGAGTAGGTACTTAGTACACATCATATTTTATCAATTCTAGGACACATATTTTTTCATTTGTAGTGCCATTAAATTTCAATCAGTGGCATCTTCTGATGTTGGCTGAGTGGCAGTCGGGTCTTACTTTTCATTACCTACACATACTTGAACCTGCTTGTCATTCCTGCTGGCATTAGTGACAACTCAAACCCATGAGTGTGTCAGTCAATGAACCACTCAAAGACCATTTGGGAGAAGGAATATGACTCCTGATTGCTGTATGAAAACATGTCTTTGACATATTTGGTAAAATTAAAATTAGGCTGTATTAGTCTGTTTTCATGCTGCCAATAAAAATAATACCTGAGATGGGACAAGTTACAAAAGAAAGAGATTTAGTAGACTTACAGTTCAAAGAACTGGAGATGCCTCACAATCATGGCAGAAGGTGAAAGTCACATCTCACATGGCGGCAGACAAGAGAGGAGAGCTTGTGCAGGGAAACTCCCCTTTTTAAACCATCAGACTTCATGAGACATTCACTATCACAAGAAGATTATGGGAGAGAACTGCTCCCATGATTCAATTACCTCCCACCAGGTCCCTCCCACAACACATGGGAATCCAAGGTGAGAACATAGCCAAACCATATCATTTGTCTTTGGTCCCTCCCAAGTCTCATATCATCACATTTCAAAACCAATCCTGCCTTCCAAACTGTCCCCCAAAGTCTTAATTCATTTGGCATTAACTCAGAAGTCCACAGTCTAAAGTCTTATCTGAGACAAGGCAAGTCCCTCTGCCTATGAGCCTGTAAAATTAAAAGCAAGTTAATTACTTCCTAGATACGATGGGGGTATAGGCATTGGGTAAATACAACCATTCAAAATGGGAGAAATTGGCCAAAATGAAGGGGCTACAGGCCCCATACAAATCTGAAATTCAGTGAAGCAATCAAATCTTAAAGCTCCAAAGTGATCTCCTTTGACCTCATGTCTCACACCCAGGTCATGCTGATGCAAGAGGTGGGTTCCCATGGTCTTGAGCAGCTACCCCCTTGTGGCTTTGCAGGGTACAGCCTCCTTCCCATCTGCTTTCATGGGGTGGTGTTGAGCATCTGCAGCTTTTCCAGGCACATAGTGCAAGCTGTCAGTTGGTCTACCATTCTGGGGTCTGGAGGACAGTGGCCCTCTTCCCACAGCTCCATTAAGCAGTGCCCCAATAGGGGCTCTGTGTGGGGGCTCTGACCATACATTTCCTTTTTGCACTGCCCTAGCAGAGGTTCTCCATGAAAGCCCCACCTCTGCAGCAAACTTCTGCCTGGGAATCTAGGCATTTCCATACATCCTCTGAAATCTAGGCAGAGGTTCCCAAACCCCAGTTCTTGACTTCTGGCAGGTACAACACCATATGGAAGCTTCCAAGGCCTGGGGCTTGCACCCTCTGAAGCCATAGCCTGAACTCTATGTTGGCCTCTTTCAACTATGGCTGGAGCTGCTGGGACACAGGGCACCAAGACACTAGGCTGCACACAGCATGGGAACCCTGGACCCAGCCCACAAAATCATTTTGTCCTCCGAGGCCTTCAGACCAGTGATTGGAGGGTCTGCTGTGAAGACCTCTGACATGCCCTGGAGACATTTTTCCCATTGTCTTGGGGATTAACATTTGGCTCCTTGTTACTTATGCAAATTTCTGCAGCTGGTTTGAATTTCTCCTAAGCAAATAGAATTTTATTTTCTATTACATTTTTAGGCTGCAAATTTTCCAAACTTTTGTGCTGTTTCCCTTATAAAACTGAATGCCTTTAATAGCACCCAAGTCACCTCTAGAATGCTTTGCTGCTTAGAAATTTTTTTCCACCAGATACCTGAAATCAACTCTCTCAAGTTCAAAGTTCCACAGATCTCTAGAGCAGGGACAAAATGCCAGCAGTCTCTTTGCAAAAACACAACAAGAGTCACCTTTGTTCTAATTCCCAACAAGTTCCCCATTTCCATCCAAGACCACCTCAGCCTGGACTTTATTGTCCATATCTTATCAGCATTTTGGGCAAAGCCATTCAACAAGTCCCTAGGAAGTTCCAAAATTTCCCACATTTTCCTCTCTTATTTTGAGCCCTCCAAACTGTTCCAGCCTCTGCTTGTTACTTAGTTCCAAAGTTGCTTCCACATTTTTGGGTATCTTTTCAGCAGCACCCCACTCTCATTACCAAGTTACTGTATTAGTTAATTTTCATGCTGCCAATAAAGACATATCCGAGACTGGGCAATTTACAAAAGAAAGAAAGAGGTTTAATGGACTTAAAGTTCCACATGGCTGGAAAGGCCTCACAATCATGGCAGAAGATGAAAGGCATGTCTCATACAGTGGCAGACAAGAGAAGAGAGCTTATGCAGGGAAACTCTCCTTTTTAAAACCATCAGGTCATGTGAGACATTCACTATCATGAGAACAGCACAGGAAAGACATGCCACCATGATTCATTTACCTCCCATCGGATACCTCCCACAACATGTGGGATTTCAAGATGAGATTTTGGTGGAGACACAGCGAAACCATATCATATGACATCATCAAAACTAAGAGAGAAATGTCATTGACTTGGAAGAAAATCTTAGGTCCTTCCTTAGAAACGTTTCAGCCTTGATGCTGTTGATGGAACAGAGGACATTATATGTGGAACAACATGAGTATCAATGACACTGGGCCAAAAAGTGACCTAGTGTAGTTAAACTTTGAGTGTAAAACACTATAGTTGACCCTTGAACAACATGAATTTGAACTACAGGGGTCTACTTATTTGCATATTTTGTAATAAACATATTGGAAAATTTTTGGAGATTTGTAACAATTTGTAAAAAATACGCAAACTGTTTAGCCTAGCAATCTAGAAAAAAATTCAGAAAAAGTTAGGTATGTCATAAATGCATCAAATACACGTATATGCAAGTATATATTTTATTATGTACTACCATAAAATATGCACAGCTCTATTATAAATAGTTAAAATTTATCAAAACTTACACACATCCCTTACAGATCATACATACATTGTACCATTTGCAGTCAAGAGAAATGAAAAAAAAAAAAAGTAAAGATGCAGTATTAAATCAAAATTGCATAAAATTAACTGTAGGCATACTGTAATGTTGTAATAATTTCATAGCCATCTCCTGTTGCTATGGCAGTGAGCTCCAGTTTTGGTAGTATCTGCTTAAAATGCCATGCGATGCTAATCATCTCCATATGAGCCATTCATCTCTCCAACAAACTGCACATCACATTAAAAAATTGTCCCTCACAGTTCTTGTGTATTTTTCATCATGTTTTGTGCAATATTGTAAATCTTGAATGACATCTTGGGACCCATATTAAGTGCTGCTAGTGATGCTGGAAGTGCTCCCCAGAAAAAGAAAAAATGATGACATTACAAAAAACATTGAATTGCTTGATAGGTACTTTAGATTGAGGTCTGCAGATGCCGTTTCTTGCTATTTCAAGATAAACAAATCCACTGTAAGGAACACTGTAAACAAAAGAAACAGAAATTCACAAAGTGGTCACTGCAGCTATGTCAGCAGACACAAAAATGATGCATTTTTTTTGCAAAACACCTTTTTATCTTGCATTGAAAATGCAGCCTTTATGTGGGTGCAGGACTTCTATAGGAAAGGCATACCTATAGACTAATATGATTTGAGAAAAAGCAAAGTCATTTTATGACAACTTGAAGCAAAAAGAAGGTGAAAGATCTAAAGCTGGAGAATTTAGTGCCAGCAAAGGATGGTTTGACACTTTTAGTAAAAGGTTTAGGTTTGGCTTTAAAATGTCAAGATAACAGAAGAAGCTTCTCCTGACCAAGAGGCAACAGATGAGTTTCCAGACACTATTAAGAAAATGATTGAAGGGAAAATATATCTGCCTGAAGAGTTTTTAATGAAGATGAAAGTGCCCTATCCTAGAAAAAGAAAAGTGTCACTAAGGATATTTATTAGTAAGAAAGTGAAATGAGCACCAAGATTTAAGGCAGGAACAGACCAACTCTACTGTTTTGCACAAAGGCAGTCAAGTTTATAATCCAGACTACTTTTATATATAAAGCTGCTAACCCCTGAGCTTGAAGAGAAAAGATAAACACCAGTTGCCAGTCCTTTGGTTGTACAACAAGAAGGCCTGGACAATGAGAATCTTTTTTTCTGGATTGGTTTCACCAATGCTTTGCCCCTGAAATCAGGAAGTACCTTGCCAGTAAGGGAGTGCCTTTTAAAGTTCTTATGATATTGGACAATAACCCTGGTAACCAAGAAATCCATGAGTTAAACGCTGAAGGCATCAACATGATGTACTTGTCCCCAAACACATATAATTTATCCTTAGTCCAGATTAGAGTCATAAGCACCTTTAAGGCCCATTACAAGGGCTATTCTATGGAAAGGATTGTCAGTGCTATGGAAGAGACTCCAATAAAGAGAACATCTTGAACATCTGGAAGGATTGCACCACTGAGGATGCCATCATCATTACAGAGAAAGCTGTGAAAGCCATCAAGCCCCAAACCATAAGTTCCTGCTGGAGGAAACTGTGTCTAGATGTTGTGCATGACTTCATAAGATTTATGACAGATCAAATTAAAGAAATCATGAAAGATATTGTGGATATGGGGAAAAAAAGGTGAGAGGTACAAGGTTTTAAGATACAGATCTTGGAAAAATTCAAGAGCTAATAGACACCACACCAGAGGAGTTAACAGAAGATGACTTGATGGAGATAAGTGTTTCTAAACCAGTGCCAGATGACGAGGAAGAAATTGTAGAAGAAACCATGCTAGAAAACGAATTAACATTAGACAATCTTGGTGAAGTTTCAGTGATTCAAGATAGCCTTGACTTCTTTTTATGACATGGGCCCTTCTATGATGTGGGCACTGAAACTAAAGCAAATGGTGGAAGAAGGACTGGTACCGTATAGAAATATATTTAAAGAAATGAAAAAGCAAAAAAGTCAGACAAGAATGAAAATGTGTTTCCGTAAAATTATTCTAAGTGTGCCTGCCTTTCCTATCTCTCTTCCATCTCCTCCATCTCTTCTGCCTCTGCCACTCCTGTGCAAGACCAAGCCTTCCTCTTCCTTCTCACCCAACTCAATTTGAAAATGATAAGGATGAAGATCTCTTGATAATCCACTTCCACTCAATGAATAGAAATATATGCTTTCTTCCTTATGATTTTCTTAACTTTTTTTCTCTAGCTTACTGTATTGTAAGTATATTATATAATACATATAACATACAAAATATGTGTTAATTTACTGTTTGTGTTATCAGTAAGGCCTCCAGTCAACAGTAGGCTGTTAGTACTTAAGTTTTTGAGAAGTCAAAAGTAATACACAGATTTTTTGACTTTGAAAGATGTTGTTCAAAGGTTAATTGTGTTGGGAATGTCTTATATGGTTTATTTTCCTTTTCATGTAAATACAAGAAAGATATGTAATTGAAATATTTGTCTAAATAAGTCTAAGGAGGTGCTTTTAGTAAGCATAAAATAAAAATACTGAGACTTAAGAAATCCTTATCTTTAAGAAGGTCATTGCATAACAGTGTCAGTTTTATTTTAAGAGATGGCACCTTGCTATGTTGCCCAGGTTGGCCTCAAACTACTGGACTCACATAATCCTGCTGCCTTTTCTTCCCAAGTTGTTGGAGCTACAGGTGCATCCCAAGGTACCTGGCTCCAGTGCCATATTTTAGTTAGCAGTATTTTTCATTTATTAATGGAACATAAATTAACTCTTCATCATACAATTAAAAGGAAGTCAGGGTAGATGAAATACAGTGGTTTTTTTTTTTTTTTTTTTTTTGAGATGGAGTCTTGCTGGGTCGCCCAGGCTGGAGTGGGAGTGCAGTAGCGGGATCTCAGCTCACTGCAAGCTCCGCCTCCCGGGTTTACGCCATTCTCCAGCCTCAGCCTCACAAGTAGCTGGGACTACAGGCATCCGCCACCTCGCCCGGCTAGTTTTTTGTATTTTTTAGTAGAGACGGGGTTTCACCGTGTTAGCCAGGATGATCTCGATCTCCTGACCTTGTGATCCACCCGTCTCGGCCTCCCAAAGTGCTGGGATTACAGGCTTGAGCCACCGCGCCCGGCCGAAATAGAGTGTTTTTAGTGGAATGTTAAAGTTGCTGTTAAGTCTTGTAAAAAAAATAGTTTGTCTAATTGCCACTTCCCCAAACTTATTTGATCATGAAGTTCTTTTTATGTAACATATTTTAATCCTTAGAACTAGTGTTCAGTGGAACTTCATTTGGGAGACACGATGTTATATAAAACCTTCATTTTTGTTATTATAACATTAGGATCTCATAGTGGGTTCAAATGTCATAAGTAAATTGTTGTTGAATGGAAATGAGAACACAGATCGCATCTCTTGTTATCCCAATTTTTAAAGCTATTTTCCTTGTTTCCTTTTCAAAGAATTGCTAGTAAAGCAAGGGATAGAAACCATTCAAGAATTAAACCCATGCTATGGAATTCTGTGTATCAACAGGAGTTCAATAAATACAACACTTGGGGTTTCTGTTATTAGGAACAGAAATAACATAGATAAATTATACGAAAGATACCTTTTAAAAGTCATTCTAGTAAGAAACATGTAAAATACTTCATGAATTCTCCTTCATGGTAGAAACACAGTCTAAAAATAACTGATTAACATGTGCACAGAAGGAGGAGGTAGGAAAGAACTAAGACGCATGCTTAGAGTACAAACGAGATAATTAGCTCTTGGGTGATCAGTAGTCGATCACATTTTCACTCTCTCCAGACATATTATTCTCTATATTACAACTTTTAGTACTTATAATAGAAGTACTAAGTATGAGTTTTTTTGGCGGAGTTATGGGGAGCATCCTTCGTGAATCTGGAATTGAAGGAATTTAGATTGATATATAGATAATGGATCCAAGCAGAGTCATACAAAGACTGTTTAGAGAAGCCAGATAGCTTCCAAGCTCACAAAACTTGACATCAATCTGCATTAATGTATTAACAGAACTTTTAAAAACTGCAAAGAGAAAAGGGATTGGACTGCAATAGAAGCATGGAAAGTTGAGAATCACAGAGGCGTAAAACGGCGGTCCCATCCTGACTCCATTGTAGGCAGAAGCACTTCTGATCCAGATGCACAACTCTTTTCTGACCCTTTGGCATAAATATCCTTTATGTAAAAATGAATGTCGCTGGGACTTAGGCATTTATTCTTCATTCCTTATGTGAAAGGATTCCCTAAGAGAAATAGTCCGAACTCTTAATCCTTCCCACAGGAGAATAAATGTCTTATCTAACAAGTGAAATTTGTGAAAGAAAAATGACATTTTTTGCTCTCTCTGTCTCATATTTTCTGTTTCTCTCTTCTCTCTTCTCTCTTCTCTCTTCTCTCTCTCTCTCTCCTCTCTCACTCTCTCTCGACATCCCCCTCCAGAAAGCAGCCTCTTAGCACAGGTGGGATGCTACAGCATTTTGGTCCTCTACCGTCCTGTGGTCAGGGGCATGGCTAGGGATGTAACCGGGATTGAACAGTTGTATCATAACAAGGTTAGTAACCTAATCTATTAAAGAAATATTTTCAAGTTCATTTAGTTGCATTGTTAAAGCTGTGTCTCTAACTTAGCCTTAATCAGTAATAAAGCTGACACTTTGAGCTCCATCTGTTTAATGCTATATTTGCCTTTTAGTTGGTACCAAATTTGGCAGGGAAGGAAGGGCTGCTGTCTATTAGGGTCCTCCAAACTCTGGCAGATATATCAGATTATTTAATGCTGAGATCCTTAATTATCCAAATAATATACATAACTTCTCTTATTCTGATTCCATACTCACCAGGCAGCCTTCAGATAATAACTTGCCACTTTTTGAGGCTTGTTTATAGAAAAATCTTGTGTACATCAAAATATTTTTAAGTGCCTGTCCTCCTTAGCAGTTATAGTTCTCCCGATAAATGAATACATTGGCATTTTGTTTTGATACTTTTCTTTTGTGAGTCTGGTTAATATGCATCTGCCCTTTAGAGATCCATCACTCACTTGAATGATCTTGAAATTTATGATCAAAATAGACAAAACTCCAAGAGAGTTCAGATTACAATCCAATATGCCTTTAATATTAGGAAGAGTTGTGTGATATGATTAAAGTGAGAAAATGCAGGATTGCCTTATACTCAGATGTCTTTACCCCTAGGTGTGAATACATTTACTTACCTTAAGAACTAAGGAAAGCAAAATCCAGTTAAGAGATATGGCCACCTAGGTGGAAGTTACAGATTCTAACCTGACTTGAAAATTAGATAATAATATAACTCATTTCTAATGAACATGAGTCACACGAAATGTTTCTCTTTCATTTTTGAAGTCCTTATTAACAGTGTATTATAGTTTATAGAAGTCGATATGTTCCATCCATATCAGAGACAGGATTAAGTCTTGTTCCTCAACTATTCTCTGATCATTGAAAAACTGAGAATGCAGTTCCAAAAATTACGTAGGGATATAACCCCCAAAATGTGAGATGGTGTGTTTCCTTTGTGGAAAAGCATTTTTTATATCTGGGGAGATTTAGAATTAATAGTAGATATGTTTAAGGCAACCACAATGTAATATTATTATTTTTACATTAATTAACATGCATGTATTTGCTGTAATAAGCATCCATAATGTATTAAAGACTCTAATCTGTTAGAATAACAGATCAAGCTTGTAACACCATTTTAAAATGTCTAATTGAGAGTTGATTTAGAAATGTGTGTATAGACTGAATACAATTAAGTATAGATGTGATATTTGATTATTTAAGGAAAACTAAAATAAACCATTTAAGAGTTTTGTTTATTAATTTTGTAAGTGTTACTTAATACTTGAGAAAGTTTATTAGATAAAAGTATGTATGTATAGAAAGAAATTGAGTATTACTTAATACTTGAGAAAGTTTATTAGATAAATGTATGTATGTGTGGAAAGAAATTGAGTATATAAAGGTATTAATGTAGTTTAAAATGTTAAAAGGAGTTTAATTAACAAGGTTTATAACTGGTTCTAGATAGTTACTAAAGGCTTCCTTTAAAGTGATTGAATATTTGCTAGCTTTGTAAATGGAGTAATGAGGCTTATAAAATGAACTGAAAACCATAAAAAGAAGTAATCATTTTTAATTATGACATGAATAAATTGAATATTTAAAGAAACTAACATAGTCTGTTAATAATTTTTTACGAATAAAAATTAGTCTGCTAGAAACAAAACTCTCATTTAATAGGAATCACTTTTAGCATATAGACAAATCAAGTTTCTGATATTAAAAAATTGAGGTAGGTTTCTAGATCATACCATGGGAATTCATCAAGATAATGCTAACCCAGGATGACTAGGGAGACAGACAACTGACCTTTAACATACCACATTCTGACAGCATTATTAGCAATTCCTTCCATTTTAGAATTAATATAATTTGTGGCCAGGTGCGATGGCTCACAACTATAACCCCAGCACTTTGGGAGGCCAAGGTGGACAGACCTTCTGAAGTTGGAAGTTCAAGACAAACCTGGCCAACATGGAGAAACCCTGTCTCTCCTAAAAATGCAAAATTAGCCGGGCATGGTGGCACATGCCTGTAATCCCAGCTACTCAGGAGACTGAGACAGGAGAATCACTTGAACCCCGGAGGCGGAGGTTGCGGTGAGCTGAGATCGCACCCCCGCACTCTAGCCTGGGCAACAAGAGCAAAACTCTGTCTCAAAAAAAATTAATATAACTTGTTTATTGCCTCATTAAAATACATTATCTTTTAAATAACTGAATATTTAAAAATACAACACATCATCTAGATTAAAGCACACACTTTAAGTGATAATCATAGGTTCTTATGATAAGCAAGTCAGTTCTAGTAATAATGAAGACAGGATTGTAACTTCAATAATATAATTTACTTAATGATTTTTCATGAGTTTGCACTTCAAAATGGCTTTTGTCCCTTCTCCAGGATTTATTGTGATGACTGAATAGATCACTAGTTATCAGTGACAAGGGGATTGGGGAAACAGGCAGACTTTGGTTTGAATCCCAGTTCAACCTTGTACTAGATTTGAGAACTTGGGCAAGATATGTAACCTCTTACTTTTCTAATTGGGGATGATAATACTTACTCTATAGGGTTGTGGTGAGGCTTAGAAGTATTATATGAAAAGAATTGTTACATAATGACCTATAAATAATAGATGTGATTCTTAATGGTAGTGTGAAAATAAGGTTGTTTGTGTTGTTAGGTGAGAAAGCGTAAGTTTCTGCAGAAGGGTCAGCATGCGTGTGTGTGGATGAAAGACTAGCTGCCTTGACAGCATGCTGCTGCAGTGAATCATGGCTGGCAACCAAATGGAGGCTCCAAAGACCCTTCTGCAAAGTTAGCCAATGGTCTACGTAATGTAAATAATACCCTGCCAGAACTCTAAGTCATAGAGTTGAAGTTCTGGCCTCATGCAATCTCCCAGAGATTGCACATCTTACACCCCTAAGCAACACAATTGTCTATATAGATTTTGGGCTGTCTGTTTAATTCCTTAGGATCTCCTTCTTTCACCAGCCATATTTTCGAGTGTTTCTTTTGTTCATATAGCCAGGGATGCTTGTGCCCCCTGGTCCTTATGACTATTTGAGGCAAAGCATCAGACTTTGAATCTCCTCTCTGGAAACTCTAAAAACATTATCTTCTACTTACTGTCGTGGTTGATGAAATTCTGAAAGTGACATTTTATATCAGACCCCAACTCTAAACAACATTCAAAGAATCAAATAGGATGACCTGGAAGACAGAGAGAGAGAGAGGAGAGAGAGAAAGAGAGAGATAGAGAAAGAGATCAAAGATGCTGACAAGATCTGGTTGCAAAAAGGGTGAATTTTTTTTTTTTAAGAGCTATATAAAGGTGGAAAGATATCTCCTGCACTTACAGCCTTACTGAAATTCACTATTTTTCAATGAAGTCTTTGTACATCTAAACACACCTTTTAAATGGAATAACAGAGATAGAATCTAATGAATGACAGAAGAAAACTGACACAAATTCCATGCAGTAAAAGAACACTGAAATCAAACACTTGACCATCATCCCAAATACACTTTGTGGATATCTTCTGTTTGGTGTACCAAAAGTCAAAAATTTCCAGCTGATCAACTGTTCCATTGAACTTTTCCCAATCCGGCCTACAGTTAACTGAATCTTTTAGGGATAAAACATATATTGATTGACTAACTTTATACTTCTTATGATGCAGATGTTGATTGAGGAAAGACTAGTAGTCTTTATTATATTATTTTAAAGAAGTCATTTTTTTACGTCCAACTATAGACATTGCTAGATACTAAGGAGATGAACAACAGGACTGCCTTTAAGAAGATTATCATCTAGTGAGGACTATACAAACAAGTAACTGTGATATACAATCTGCATGCTGAAAGAAGTTTACATAGGGTGTTATGGGAGCATCACTGGGGGCACTTAATTTAGCTTGGGGCTGTAAAGAGTTTTTTTTAGGTCTATTGTTGTAGAAATGCCAGTGAGTTGTCAGTAAGAAGCTGGATTTATGGTGCAGCAATTTTAGACTGAGTATAGGTTATAAATGGAACTCTAGAGAATAGTCACAACTATAGAAAAAATCGAATATCTCTGAGAAGCATTTGTCACTTGTGTAAATAATGTACCATTCCTTATAATTAATTTCAGGTATAATGAATATACAATTTGAATATAAATATTACTTAGGGTGTCTTTAGAATTAATAAAAAATGTTGATGATGGATTGGCTCAGGAAAATATACAGAGGAAGCAAAGTCTTAGAAGATTATAGTTTCTAATCTCAGTTGTATGGAGCCCTTTGACTAATTCTCATAACACAATCTGTAAAATTAGTTGAAGAATCCAATAAATTAATAAAAAGTATGAAAGCAATGAAGAACCAGTCATAAAATTAACATAAAAGGATCAGATGTTTCCATTTAACTTACTTTATTTAATTATTTAATTATGACCTATTTAACATTTTATTGTGGTTTTCTAATTATGACAGGGTATGTTTTTAGTAGTAAATTTTGAAAAGTACAGAAAATTGTGGACGAGACAATAAAGTTACTTATCATATTACCTCTCTCCTGCTCTCCCCCTCCCATAATCTCTTATCATTTTGATAGTGTCTACAATATATGGAAAACGTGTGTGTGGGGGGAGGGGGGGTTCTGGTCCATTTTAAGTTGGAGGACATGAAAAGTATTTAGCCACTATTCCTTTAGAATTAGGGCAGCAGCGTACTTCAGTAAAAAGAACTCAAAACTCTAAACTAGAACTACTAGCCAGATCCATTTTCTAGTTATCTGAAATGAGGTAGATTTTTTAACTTCTGAGCTGGTTCAACTGTTTTACATTTCCAGCTCTATTGTTTATTGGAATGCAACATTGGGCAAATTTTTCACCATCAGGAACCTCACTTTTCTTACCTGTCAAATGAGGTCAATAATATCTATTGCACATGCTACTTAGGAGGATTAAATGAGATAGTACATGTAAAATAAGTAAAAGTTGTTTACTGGAAAAAAAAATAAGAGATGAAGTAAACAATAGCTGTGGAATGGGACCTGCTTTAGGTAAGGTCAGTGTGCATGATATCTTGAAGGAAGCTTTGAAAATTAGAAGGAAATAGTCATGAGAAGGTCAGGGGCTAGAGTATTTCAGGCAAAAAGCACAGCATATCAAAAACCCAGGGCAGAAAAGAGATTGATACAGTTGAGAAATCAAGCATAAACCAGTGAGGTTCTAGTATAGTGATTGATGGGAAGATGTTAGAGGTACATATAGGGACAATTTCATGCAGGGTGAACCATGGTGAGCAGTTGCAATTTATTCTAAATACAGTGAAAAGATGCTTCACTGTTTAAGTACATACATTATTTGATTTTATTTGTATTTTATAAATATTGCTGTATATTTTTATGGAGAATGAACTAATCAGAGGAGATATGGATGCAGCAAAGGCTGTGGAAGTAGTCCAGTGATGGGAGGCAGTTTTCTTGACTAGGCTGGTGGCAATGGAGACAGAGAATGAAATGGATTTGCGGCATGTTTTGTAGCAGAATTGATAGAATTTTCCACTAGCGTGAACACAGTATAGAAATAAGTAAAGAGGAATCAGGGATAAAATCTAGGTTTCTGGTTGAAAGAATGGTTTGAATGAAAGGTGATGCTATTCCTGACTTACTGAAAAGTTGTGTGATATTCCAGCCAGGAAAGCTTCATCTTGTACACATTCAGCTTGAGATCTCCTATAGTTGGTTGGATACAGAGTCTCAAGTTCCCAGTAGAGGGATTCCAGGCTAGAGACATGTGTTCAGGAATCACCAGGACATATAGTAAAATGTATTTTAAAGCGTGGGAACTAATTGGGATTGTACAAGGGAAGGGAGAGACTGTGGAAAGAAAAGCAAGGGAAATAGCTGGAAGGGATAAAATGGCTCAGAACATGCAGCTGCTCCCCATTCCATCCTTTCCCAGTGCCTTACAGGGAGAAAGAGCTCTTGAAATTAATCCTGGGTTAATTTGCGGGAGCAGGGAGGGAACAGCAAAGACGTATATGAAAGCCTTAAATAGAAGCAGCTGCTGACTTTCCTGGGTAGTAATTCGATGACTATTTATTTAGCTTCAATTGCATAATTTTGCTGAGTACATGAAACAGTTTATAATATTCTTATGCTGAACTGTGTAGACTTTTACGTCTTACCAATTTTTTTTTAACTGCATGGGTGGATTTACAGAAGGGTATTTTCAGGTAGAATTGAAATGTTTTTAGAGCACAAAAAACTTGGATTTGCCATACGCTTCAGTTTGAGTTAGCATAATGAACAAATATTACCATTAAAATTTAAAAGCACTATGTATCTGTTAATGATGAATGATCGTTTCTATTTGTTCTTTACACATTGTTGTTAAAAAAAGTGAAATTATATTGGCAGTTTATATATATTATGTCTGTGATAGTGATTTTTGGTTGGTATTTATTGGAAAGCAATAATTTAATAAGCCAATGATAGTTTTAAATGATCATTTTGTGAACTAACAATCTTTTCTTCATTCTCCTTATTTAGCCTGTAAGCTTGGGAACTTTTTTTTCTTTCTTTTTTCCTAGACATGAAAGAGATGAAAATCTAAAACATCCCTGTTATGGTTCACACTGAAGTTACTAAGTTAAAAAACAAGTTCAGCAAGTTTTAAAGAAAAGACCTGTTAGGTAGAAGGCAAATATTTTCCTTAGTGCTGAGTGGAAAAGGGAAAGTTTCATATGACACATCAATGTTCCATCACTTCTCACCTGAAGCCCTTTTAACTCAGCGAAGAGGGAGACAACAAAGTAACTAACTTGAAATGAGGATAATTTATATCAGCAAAATATTTTTTCTTTTCACAAAATGCAGAAAGAAGAGATGGTGCTATTTTATTCAGCACTTCTGTACTTTTTAATGTAAAATATAAACTCATGCAATTATTTTGAATATGTTTTTGACTAGGATGAAACAATTATGGATAAGAACTAAACTGAAGATACTCAATTCAACAAGAAAGATCAGGACAAGGAGGTACATGCTTGTAGCCAGCCCCACTGTGTGTCTGTGGTGGAGATGGAGTTGGTTTTTCATCTCCTGGGCATCATCTCAGGCCTAGGTGGTGGGTGGTGCACTCAAAGGCTTTATTTACTTCCTAGAAGATGTATGATGTCTGAGCACATTAAACTGAAATGAAGCTTTGGGATGAGGCTCTAGAGCAGAGTGATTTTTCTCAACAGTGGTCTTACTTTCAGGGGATTCAACGTGAAAAGGGAAGAGTAAAGCTATTGAATGTTAGAGCTGTGAACGGAATTATTAGTGAGAAGGGTCGCTCTCTGCTAGTTGTGGTACCTTCAACCCAGATCCAAAGGAAGTTTGCCCCAGGAAACTAAATGAATAATTTACATCCAAAATTTGTACAGGAAAATCCTGGGATCCTCAGCCTCTCTGTTCATTAATCTATTTAAAGAACTGCTGTGCTGGTTAGAGGAGGACCAGCTTACACATTATACATCCTTCTTCTTTTACTGAGGGAGGTGGAAAAGACCATGGGAAGAAAGAAGACAAAATGCCCTGATTTGCCTACATCACCAGAGAAAAGGAGGCCAATGGAGGCAATGGAAGTTGAGTCACTATTTTGGCACCTGTGTCTGTAGAACAAACTTTAATGATGCCTAGAGACTGAATGAGATAGGCTGGGCCTTGCCAAAGAAAAGAAAGGTATAAAAAAACTTGCAGTTTAAAAATAACCCACCAACAAATACTCAAAAACCTATAGTTATTCGATAACCCCATTCATCCCTGAAAACACATTCTCTCATGTTGGTGAAACTGAAATACATATTCTATTCAAGGGTTATATTGAAACATATTTGATACCATTATGGTCTAGGTACCAACAATTTAGGATGGATGTTCCAAGTTATTGGAACAGATACTGGAAGACACAGCATGTCCCAACATTAATGCTTTATTTTCTAGATAGCACAAAGATTTTGAAAGAGTGGACAGAGTAACCAGGAAGTCAGGAGACCCAGAGCAGCAGCTATTTACCAAGAATTCAGAATTCAATAGTTCAAAGACTGTTATAGCCAGATCAATGCTTCCCAGATAAATATAAGCTCTAGTAAAATTAGATAGCAGTTCCGAAATGTTTTCTCCTTCTTGAAAACTTGAATCAATGGTGTGCATCATACTTTTTATGTTTTAGTTCAATCAATGTATCTCAGCATGAATCCTGGATCGTTTATCAGGTATTTATTTTACTAAACATTAATTTTGATAGTAGAGATTTTAGAGCCACTATTTTCTTTACACCTCAGATCTATAATCAAAATTGAATTACTGTTGAATGGATTTTAGAGGTACAAATCAAAATTCCATTTATGTATTGAAACAACATTTTAATGTAGATATGCATTTGAAATATCTCAGGATCATTATACATAAATATTTGGGAGGAACTCATTTAGCATAGCCTTTCCAAGCAGATTTTAAAAAGACAATCGAAATAGCATATAAACTTAGCTGATAATAAATTATTAAAAATTATTAATGAGGAAGATTGACCTTTTTTTCCATATTACAAACAAGTTGGAAGGAAATCCAACTGGATACTGATATGGTTTGGCTCTGTGTCCTTACCCAAATCTCATATCCTATTGTAATTCTCAATGTTCGTGGAGGGACTTGGTGGGAGGTACTTGGATAATGAAAGTGGATTTCCCCCTTGTTGTTCTCATGATAGTGAGTGAGTTCTTCCAAGATCTGGCGGTTTAAAAGTGTGTGGCACCTCCCCCTTTGATCTTTCTCTCTCCTGCCACCATGTGGAAAAGGTGCTTGCTTCCCCTTTGCCCTTCTGCCATGATTGTAAGTTTCCTGAGGACTCCCAGTCATACTTCCTGTTAAGCATGTGGAACTATGAGTCAATTAAACCTCTTTTCTTCATAAATTACCCAATCTTAGGTAGTTCGTTATAGAGGTGTGAGAACAGACTAATACAGATGCATTGTTTCCTGAATTGATCTCATTTTTCATTCTCTCCAGCATGTCCAGATGGAGTAGGTGTCCCGACCATCCCAAATCAAGCATACACATTATGTTGCTTTTCAGCACCAAAGTGAAGTTTGCTTCTTCCCTCGCGCAATCCCCTTGGGGATCAAAGTCCACATTTTCCAGGAGGCAGCAAGAACTTCTGATCCTGGGATATAAGACTGAATCAGTCCGGTTGGATAGTCCAGAGCTTTCTTGGTTACAGAAGGAAGAGAACAAATTGTTAGGGAACTTGAAGAGTTTTTTCTTTTGGAGAATTATAGGCAGAATTGTAGTCCTCTCTCATGTGTTTTTTTTTTTTTTTTTTTTTTATTCCCCAGAGATAGAAAGATGATTTAACAAAACAGCTTCCACTGCCAGGTAGGTAGGTAGGTAAGTAGGTAGCTAAGTAGGTTAGTAGGTAGCTAGCTAGTTAGCTATCAAGATAGCTAGAAAGATAATTTTTAAGAATCAGGCTTGGACACCAATGAGTGATATGAATGCAAAACAATCGTTGTGTTCCTGATCCTCTCCCTTCCAGTCATCTCATTAACTCTTTTTTTTCTGATGCCTCCTTTCTTTATTTAAATCTTCTCTCCTTTCCTCCCTTCTCCTCCCCTACTTTCGCCTTTCCTCCACTCTCCTTTTCTTTTCTTTCTTTCCTTCTCAGTATCTGTTCTTCTCCCCACTCCTCTCTTCCTCCTTTCTCCTTTTCTTCTTCCTTTCTTCCCCCCTTCATTTATTCTCTAAATCCAGTCATACGATGCTTCCTTAATCCCCTCTCTCCTTTGTAATGCTTCAATACATATAACCATGCACAATGTTTGAATTTGTTTGGGATAGGAGGTAAGGTTGTGTAGGAAAGATTTTATGATGTGGGTATTGTGAAAAACTTAAACCATTAACATATTCAGCTTTTCTATAGTTAAGATTTTTAGAAAAAAGTACATAAAAGAGTACAGATTAAACTAAATTTGTCTTAGTGTTGCTAACTAATTAAACTAAGTGAATGCCCATGATTTGTTTTATCATTTTTACATGAGGAAAATTTATCAAATGGAGGATAATTACAGCAGAAACCTAATTAGATGCTAACAGACCATACTTTTCTGTTCTGATGCATTAATGATCTCTTTTGTGTTATAATTGTTATATTCATCAGGGCGTGTTAAGTGTTTCTTTTGCAGTATTCATGTGGAGAATGCAAAGTGCAAAGTGACGAATGTGACTCTTAAGAATGAGCCAGCTATTTGAAATGAGTTTGGTATTTCTAGTTGAATTCATCGCAGTTTCATTTTCTGCATTACAAAAATTTCTAAAACATTTGACACTACTGTTAGTTTTAGCAGAAAACATGTCTTTTGAAAATCACACCTTTCACTCAGTCTATTCAATTGAGAATTGCAATACTTGTACCAAGTTATTATTGATTTACTGACACGGTAATTGTTTAGTGATGACTATCAAGTCATGTTAAGTCATAAAATATTGTTATTTTTATTCTGTGAATGAAAGAATATAGGTTAAATGCATCAAGATTTATGGGCTTGAATCCAAGTTAACAAAGGAAATTAGTAGCTACTAATTAGCGCCTGCGATGAAAGTTCAGTGTACAAAATAATTATATGACTAAGTATGAATGTGAATTCATAATACAATTGTATGTTTTAATCACAACCATCTTCAAACTTGAAAAACCAAAAAAATAAAAATAAAGAAAGCAAATCTAATGCTTATTAATCTAGATACACCCAGAGGAAACTTGAGTATTTGATTTTTATAACACATGGACTACTTCCAAAGCTCTCTTAGAAACAGGAGGTTGATTTTATTATTTTTTTGACCAAAGAACCTATATAAACTAATATTATAAACCTAATTTTGATCCCTAAAAATTGGCATGTACTTTGTCATTTTCAAAACACTGAACTACTGTTATCAATAGAATTAAAGGACATTCCCCATATTAGCACTTAGTGTTTAGATTTAAGAAAAGGCTGTTAGGTCGTGGGTCGTGGGTATTTTACCTCTGAAAAAGTTACTATGATACTGTAAAATTACCCAAAACATTATCTTTCCCTCCCAGAAGGGATAGAATTTTAAATATGTGATCTAATTTCTCAAAACTGAAACTATAATAATAAAATTAAATAAGTTAATAGAATGTTAGAAATGAAAAGCTCTTTCTCTCTCTGAATGGAGAGCTATTAAATGCTCTAGGTTTCCTGCCTCTGGAAAAAGCCAGATTAGAACCTTAGTTTTCTTCCCAGTTTACTGGTCACTTCGCTGACTATAGACTTGAAGTAGCTCAGATACAAAATTAGACTTGGAAATAAAATGATCTGCTAAAAGTAAAACTTCCTTGAAATATTTTCTCACAGTCTTTTTTCAAAAGGTTAGCTCAATAATTATTTAATGACCAGAAGCCATTTATCTTAGAACCTTAAGTACACAAAACATAGATGACTAAACACACGCCCACACGATATTTTTACTTTAAACCCTTATGCAAAAACAGACATCAAAAAATCCTCACACTAAAGCTCATTAATTTTTCAAGACTCTCATTAGAGTGTATTTCTTCTGACTTTGAGTTCGATTCTGTCATCTTGGTTCTGAATTTCTGTCCAAGGTAGATTATAAGATCTGTTCCTTTGCTTTCGGCAGGAAATAGAGCAGGGGGTAGGGAAGGGGACAGCTCTGTAGCTTGCAGCAAGCACACCTATGACCAGCAAAAATAATACATCACCAAAATCTTGAGAGTGAGAATACAGAAAATTATAAATTTACTTACTAGAGAAGCTGATAAGCTGCTCACGTTCATAAGCTCTGAGATTAATACTGAGAAAACAGTTTAATGTATTCACTGTTAAAATTCAGGCATATTTAGGCAAAACAGAAACAAAGTCACAAAACCATGCTCATCTCCACAGGTTCATATAAGCAGGGGCTGGGAAAATTCCGCAGCTCTAGGGCTTGAGGGACATGTCAGAAAGGTCAAAGCAGACCCTGGCTTGCTTCTTGCAGGTTTTAGTATCTAAGGAGATTCAACACTGAGTGTGTGTGTGTGTGTGTGTGTGTGTGTGTGTGTGTGTGTGTGTTGCAGGGTGGGGTCATAGATGTGGGGGCAGATGGTAGACAACATTCAAAAATTGTCACTAAGCAAGTGGTAACACTATAGTTGTTTAATGGTCCCTTCTCAACAGGTCCCTGCAAAGGAAGAAGGCAACTAAATTATAGGGAGCAAGGTCTAGCTTCTAGAGGGAAATATTAAGAATAATAATGAGGCTTAGCCAAGCAGTTGGAATTTGAGAAGGGTTTCTGATTCCAAACAGGATTCTAAACTGCAGCATTAGGCACGGAAAGTAGAGGCAGGAGCCCATAATTAGTGTTTGGCCGATAGTGTAGGGCAAATAGGGCAAGCCATAACTGGGAGACAAAGAGATTCTAGGAAGGCCTGGCAGCAAGTAGGCTTATCCTTCCTGTTTTACTGTCCACAGCATCAGGGTTGTTTCAGGGCTTCAGCATGCAGAAGAGGGGCATCAGGAACTTAGCCAGCTGTCTGCTAAGAAAAATAAGCGCTGGCATTATTAACTTCGATGAAGCAGGCATGGGCAATTTTTTTCTTTTTTTCTTTCCTTCCCTTCCTTTCCCTTCCCTTCTCTTCCATTTCCCTTCCCTTCCCTTCCCTTCCTCTTCCTTCTTTTCTTTCTCTCTCTTTTTCTTTCTAGTTATTACTTTATTATCTGTAGTCATTTCTTAGCCCATTACAACTTCGCTCCCCTTCACTTCTTTTGTGCTGTTATTGGCAAATATATTTTACTTGTGTTATATTTTTATATGTTATAAGCCTAACAATTTTCTCTCTTGCTCTTAGTATATAGATATAATTTTATGCAATTGCTTTTAAATCAATTGAGAGAAGAAAAGAGAAAAATATGTATTGAATTGTCATTTATAATCACACAATATTACCTTTATTGGTGCTCTTTGTGTGAATTTGAATTACTATCTGTCATCATCTTCAGCCTGAAGAATTTCCTTTTGTATTTCTTATAAGGAGGGTCTGCTAGTAAGAAATTCTTTCAATTTTTTGTTTGGGAAACTCTACTTCACCTTCGTTTTTGAAAGATTGCTTTACTGGATACGTAATTTTTGGTTGACTATTTTTTACTTTGAGCTCTTTTAATATATTATCCTATTGTCTACTGGCCTCTCTTGTTTCTTTGGAGAAGTCAGTTGTTAAGCCTATTGGGGTTTCCTTGTAAATAATATGCCATTTTCCTCTTTTGGCTTTCAAGATTTCCTTCATGTTTAGACTTTAAGGATTTTTCTATGCTGTGTCTGTTTGTATCTTTGCTCTTATCCTTTGTGCTTTCTGGAAATGCGCTAGAACTTTCTGGACATGTATTTTATTGTTTTCTAATAAATATGGGAAGTTTGCAGTCATCATTATTTTGAGTATTTTTTCATCTTCCTTTTCTTTCTCCTGTCCTCCTGGCACTTTCGTTACGTGTATGATAGTGCACTTAACGGTGTTCCAATATTTTTCTGAGGTGCTGTTAGTTTGTCTTCATTCATTTCTCCCCTCTGTTCTTCAGCTATATAATCTCAACTGATCTACCTTCAAGTTTGCTAATTCTTTTGCCAATTCAAATCTACTGTTGAGCCTGTCCAGTGAATTTTTAAATTTAACTTCTTGTACTTTTTTACGCCAGAATTTTGTTCTGTTTTGTAATGTTTAAATCTCTCTATAGAGATTTTCTATTTGATATGACATTGCCATCACACATTCTTTGGCTTCTTTACTCACGCTTTCTTTTGACCTGTGAACATATTGATGAGGGCTGCTTTGAAATGTGTTTCTGTTTGATCCAACAGCAGGTCACTGTCACAGGCAGTTTCTGTTGTCTGTTTTAGGTCTTTTATGAGTCATACTTCATTATTTTTTGTCAGGCCTCAAAACTTTTTATTGGAAACTGCACATTTTAGATAATATATTTTAGCAACTCCAGATATGGGTCCTCTTTTCCCCTTTGGGGCTTATTATTATTTGTTTGTTTATTTTTTTAGTAACTGGCCACATTATTTTTGTGAAATATATTTTCTCCTATACTGTGAAGCCTCTGAGGTTGCTCTGTAGGCAATTTTTTTTTCACAGTCACCCTGGGATGACAATGGTCCTAATAGGGGGCTCTTCTATTCTTTCCCTGACTACCGTCAGCTGTTAAACTCTACTAACTTGGTGCTGTGGCATGCACCTGTAGTTTCAGCTACTGAGGAGGCTAGGATTTCAGGGTCTATGAAGTGCACTATGATTGTGCCTGTGAATACGTAAAAAATAAATGAAAGTTGCCTGCTGATTGTTGTATCATTTTCAACAATGTCTTTGGCTTATATTCCTCTACAAATTAATCCAATCAAAATGTAACTTCTTCAAAGGAATAGTTTCTGAGGTCAGTGTTTGATATTTGTTCTGACTGCAGAATGACTCTGCCCAGCTGTCTAAAACCCAGATTCTCTCTTCATTCATGCATCTAATGAAGATATAGGTAGACCATATGGTTTACGCTGTATATTCACTAGATTTATAAGTGCCTTTTATCACAACCATCACTGTTTTTGAGAGCAGCCTCAGGCTCTAACTGCCCATTTCCTGGTAAGCAGGTATATGCAAACCTACCCAGAAAGGCCAAGGGAGTTGGAAAGCTGAAGAAAGGCTGACAAATCCAGTTCTCAGCAAGAAATATTTAATAGGGACTTATGAACCAAAGAAATGTCTCAGACAGCTTCAAGAAGATGGATCCTGTGTCCAGCCCACTAGAAAGTTTGTTTGTTTGTTTGTTTGTTTGTTTGTTTGTTTGTGTTTCTTTCTTTCTTTGACATGGGGTTTCGGTCTGTTGCACAGGCTGGGAGTACAGTGGCGTGATCTCGGCTCGCTGCAACCTCCACCTCCTGGGTTCAAGCGATTCTCCTGCCTCAGCCTCCTGAGTAGCTGGGATTACAGGTACCCACCATCATGCCCAGCTAATTTTTGTATTTTTAGTAGAGACAGAGTTTCACCATGTTGGCTGGTCTCAAAGTCCCAACCTCAAAATGATCTGCCGCCCTCGGCCTCCCAAAGTGCTGGGATTACAGGTATCAGCCACCACGCCCTGCCTAGAAAGTATCCTTTATATAGCAAGCTTTTAGGGAAACGGATGTGCAGGGGTCACACTGCAGACTTTCTTGCTGAAACTTCTGACCACTGGGGAAGTTAGAAAGCATCTCTATGAGGGGTTAGCTATGCTACAAGGATCGTTTAAACATTTTGCTGTAGAATAAGTTGGAATACAGGAGTCAAACATCTGTCATCACGGTGGTTTAATTCAAGATGGTGTCACTCTTACCACACAACTGGCTGTTTTCCTACACTTGTCCATGCTTTTTTGCAAATAAAATCAGTTCCTCTGGAAAGAGATTAGAAGCTATCTGTTTTATGTCTTACTTCTGCCCCCAGGCAAAATCTCTGAGACAGAGCTCTAGAGATGGGGATGAGGACAATAGTAAACTTCTCTTAATGATATTCATATCCTAGGAGCTGAGATAAGTCAGAGAGGCAATAGCCTGAGGTCCTCTCGGCTTGCCTCTCTTAGCATGAATCCATTGGTCAATCTCATGCACTGGGCAAGGGTGACTGGGGCAAAGGTGACTGGGTAAGGGTGACTGGGATCCATTATTCACACTGCACCACACTCAGGGACTGGATGAGTCAAAGAGGAAGAGAAAGGTGATAAGATGTCATTGGCATGACATAAGAGATTATGGTCCTGAGAAGAAAGAAAAAATGTGCTTTGTTTTGTTTTTTAGTTACTTCTAGTTTGGGTTAGGTATCCAAGCCACCAAAGGAGTTTGCTTTTTAAAGAGGGAATATGTTGGGGAAATGCAGCAATTTAAGCACAGTCTCAGAAATTCTCCTGCCCTCCCTTATCTTGTCTTTACAGCTTCTGACATTCGTGAAACTACTTTTAAGTCCAGTGAAGACAAGGCTTCTTATGAGCTTCTTATGAGATCTTTAGCCTTGCCAAAGTAAATGTAATGTTTGCTATGTCTATTTCTCTCTCAGTTAAATCTCTTTCTATAACCTATTATACTCTTGAAAATACAGTATAATTTCCTGGGTATACAGTTTTGCTCTATGTCTGTGTCACATGAGCTCCTAGGGTAAGTCTGGAAGGACACCACTGAGGACTAGTGCTGGGAACTGCTGGGCTTGGAGGGTTCAGTTCTGGGGCTGACCCAGACTGGGAAAGATAGTCACTTATGATGGCTTGGGGGAGTCAATAAACACTGTGACTAAAGACAAGAATAAAGCTTGTTGTTAAGGAAGTGGCCTAGTGTCAAATCCAAAGATCAAATGAAGATGAAAAAGAAACAAATAACAATGATAGAGGCAGGGAAACAAGGATTTGAAAAATATTCAAGCATGAAGAACTGGTTGCAAAAGTGCTTCAGTGTTGGGGAGTATCTGTTTTCTTCAAGTTTGTAATGGAGTGTGGAAGTGAGGACAGTGGCTTAAAATAGATGTATATTATACAGGCTTTGATAGTGATCATTGCATCCTCCAAGTGAATGAACTGGACCTTGGGGTAAGGCACGATAGACATGAGGAGGTACTTTAATGCTTGTGGTCAAATTTAAGTTCCTTTTTGTATTAGGCTGTTCTTGCCTTACTATAAATATCTGCTACTGCGTAAATTATAAGAAAAGAGGTTTAATTTACTCTCAGTTCTGTAGGCTATACAGGAACCAAAATACCAGCATCTGCTTCTGGAGAGGCCTCAGGAAGCTTACAATCATGACAGAAGCTGAAGAAGTAGTAGGCATCTCACATGGTGAAAGCAGGAGCAAGGGGGAGGGGCAGCACTTTAAAATGACCAGATCTTGTGTGAACTCAGAGCAAGAGCTCCCTTATCACCAAGGGAATGGCCCAAGTCATTCTTGAGGGATTCGTCCCCATGATCCAAACACCTCCCACCAGACCCCACGTCCAACACTGGGGATTACAGTTCAACATGAGACTTGACAGAAACATACATTCAAACTATATATCACTTACATTTCCCCTGTATTTCTGTATCTTTGTGCCTCACATCTATTTAGCTTCTAAGTCTTTTGAAATAGCTCTGTATTTCTTTGTAGAAATTGATATTTCTCAAAATACGTGCAATTGAGTATTAAGTTTATTCACTATTAATAAGAACTCTGTCTTTTTTTCTATCTGTCTCTCACGCACAGGCACAAAAACACACAGATATATAGAGATTACTTGATCAAATGTATTTTGGAAGTGCTGGGTTACACAAAGTGAAGGAATTCCTTTCTTATAGGAGTTCTCAGAATCTCTACTGTGCTAGAGTTTGCAAAAGTTCTAGGAGGCCAATATACTAGTCAGCATTTCCTAAATGCATTTGCCTATAGAATGCTTGAAAGTTTAGTGATCCACAGAATCTTCTTTGCTAAATACTGCCAAATAATTGTCTCACTACTGGTATCCCTGTCTCCAGTTTATCGTACATATGGTTATCAGAATAATCTTCCTAATAATCGTACAACCATTTACTTCTAGGCACTTTGTTTGGTGCTACCAGCTATCACGAGACTCTGGAGCCACAACACCCCACACTGAATTTTGGCTTCGCCTTTACTAACTGCATGATCTGTTTTGTTTTTCTCATATATAATATAGGCTTTTTTAAGGATTACATTTTTTATACATATATATATATATATCTTAGGATACTTTCTGACATATAGTAAGCACTATAACAGTGACTCTTTCTTTCTTTCTTTCTTTCTTTCTTTCTTTCTTTCTTTCTTTCT